>NW_004440263.1:314718-319597 GCF_000330505.1 Entamoeba invadens IP1
AGTTGTTTGTTTTGAGAACTGCTGGAAGCAGTAACAAAGGCACACTGTAGTCTTCTTGATATCAAAGAAATCAATAAGCACATTGTAGATTGTCTCCTATTATTAAAAATCTATGACCAAAAACACCACGGATTCAGTCAACTGTATAATATATTAAAAGGGTTGAAATGTCCAATTCCTGGTGAACGCGTTGTGTTAAATCACAGTCAAGTAGTCACAACTCAAACACAACATATTCCAGATATAGTTGTTAACAATGATGATGTCATAAATATCATCAACGTTGTTGATCTTGTTGAAGAAGACGAAGAAGTTGGTATGAATAATTGTAGACACCAACATGAAGAATAAACTCTTACAATGGAAAAACTAGACCCGAATTTTAATAGAGATACTCAGATTGAGTTGTGTTTATCTGACTGTGAATTTGATTGTGATGGACTGATGGATTACCTAATTAAAATTAACAAAGAATATTATTATGAAAATGTACTTGATAAATTATCAAGATTTCTTGTTTTGGCAAGAAATAGAAATGCTCGCAATAGAAGAGTACAAATGTTTGGGTGTAAAGAGTATTTAACGAAGAAGCTGGGTTTCAAAAGTGATGAATTTTACTCTAGTTTGACAAGTAACTTGTCAAAAGAAGTTTGGAAAAGGCAAAGCAGGTTATTGAAAGAACATAGGGGTAAGTTAGGAAGAGGGTCTTTGTTAAATGAATCAGAGTCAACATTAATAGTAGAATTTGTAAAGAGAAGAGAAGAAAGTAATGATCCTGTAAATTATTGTGATCGATGTCTTTCATAATTCACGAATTAAACCGGGAAGATGTCAACGCAAAGAGTTTGTATAGTTTCGTCACGAGAGAGAACAGAATTCAGACAGCAAAGGGCCAACCAATGGAAGAAGAAAGGGTGGCTGTTGATATGGATCAAATTGATGTCTATTTTGAAATACTGGACAAAGAATTGACTGGTATTCCACCATCTATCATCTTCAATTGTGACGAGTCGGGATTTCAAAAATGGGTTGACCAAATGGATCGTGTTGTTATTATATCTACAAGAAAAGGAGTCACTGATGTTAAAGTTCCGGTTTTAAGGGAAGGAAAAAGACAAACAATGTTAGGTACAATATGTATAGATGGATCTACACTTCCATTATTTTTTTATTGTACCCAAGATGTCCGTGGAGAAAAAATTGATTGTTAATGGAATCACTAAAGATAGAGTATGTCTTAAGTTCGCAAAAAGTCATTTATGACTAAAGTGTTGTTTGTTGAATGGCTCGATTGTGTGTTTTTACCATCAGTAGAAGAGAAGAGAAAGAGACTAAATTATCCCGGAAAAGTTGCACTCATCATGGATGGGTATGGGTCACACATGAGTCTATATTAAAATTCCGACTGAAAATACATTCGAGTTCTTCTAATGCCAGCGCACACTTCCCATCTTCTTCAGATGTTAGATGTCGGTATTTTTGGAAACCAAAAACCTGTGTGTTCAACGGATTGTGCTTTTACGTGAGAAGATTACTACGAACTATCATATAATGCAATCCAGATTCTCACTATCACCAACGCTTGTGAACGAGTAACTACAACCAAAAATATTATATTATCATTCATCACTTGTGGGTTAGTCCCAAGATTAACCAAACATTTAAAAGTGGTCTGTGAAGTGGTTAAGAAAAGTTGTAGAAAGATTGATGATTACTTTACTGAAGAAGAGATAAAGTTGTGTATGGCAAGTTTTGAGCCTAATTTGACAGATGAATTGTTAAGAAAGTTCTAATTTGACGGATAAGCATGGTATTGAGATTTATAATCATCGCATGGTCAAATTGACTTCGTTGCAATAATTCTGGAAAAATATCAACTGGTCTATCTAAGTGATCTTAATTTAAACAATCGAAATAAAACAAATATAGTATTATATAATTAAGTTAATTATAAGTTTGCTTTTGTTAATCATATAATAAAATTATCTATAAATTTACCAATTAAAAAGGGTTTATAATTTAAAGAGTTTTATGAACATAAAAACACATTGTATTTCATGAGTTTGTTTATGTATTCATAAAAAGGTCTAAAAGCAACTAACACAAAGAATCATTCTGTTTTAGAACTTACTTCTGAATTCAACAAGTCCTCAAATGACACACATGATACTAATAATTGTTTAGATACAAGACTTACAAACCAGTATGTATTAACAAATTAAATATTCTAACTTCAAATTGGTCAATAATTCTCGCCTAAAAAAACACTCATTTCTCAAGAACAGTCTTTTGCGATGGTTTTCATTTGGATGAATTCGGAATATTAACAATTAGGATCTTCAAATTAATTTAATTTTCGTTTTTATTTATGTTTTAGTTTAAAATAATAAAAAATAACAAATAAATTTTCAAAAACCAAAAAAAAACAAATTATGTTTTTTATGGTGATTATGAGGGTATTGTTTTTGGGATTTAAAATGTAAAAAATGTTTTTAGAAAAAAATAGAAGGGTACAACGTTTGAAGAAAGGACAACGTTGTTTGACTGACTTTATTATATTATTGAAGTCTGTCAATTAACTGTATTTTTAGTCAATTTTCAATGAAATGTCCCAAACTCGCGGGAGTAGAAAAGTTTCAAAAAGGGATTTTATAAATATAAATATTTAAAAACCATATAACCAATAACACAACCAATAACATTAATAATAATATGTGGCAGATTATTTCATTATATTATTATTTAATAGTATAATTTTTATATAAATATATAATTTGTTTTATTAAACATCGACCATTCTCATTACCTTTACAAAAATAAAACATTTGTTTTTTTGAAAGAATACCACCTTTAAACCATTGTTTGTGTGTCTCCATTTCATTCAATTTCCTTGTCCGTACTGTATGAATTCTAATGTGGACCCCCGCTTGGTATATCCGCGCCAAGGGATATTTTGGAAGTGGTGTATGGGCACACAAACAGATTGTTTGAATGCTTATTTATACACTTTTTTCAATGATCTGTTTTACTCAGAATCCACGACTCGAGGTGAATATATGGCATTTCTTTATTACGTAAAACATTCACAATATCTTCCCAATTTTTTATTTACTATAATTTTAATTTAAATATAATTTGAAATAGTTAATATATTCTATTTTTAGAAATGTTGGTCAATGTACTTTCTTTATTATAGAGTACTTTTTGAATACCTCTATTGAAAATAATTGAAAACAAATAGTTTTTTTACACAATTACAATTGTATTGAACTTATACAAAACGAATGCAATCAGTTTTCTAACGTTATATGTATCGAATATATCTAGTTCCTTTTGAACCATAAGGTATATTAATTTAAAATAATTTATCTTCTTTTTCCAGTTTTTTAGCTTATTACGTTTGTTTAGATATAAAAACTATTTCTATTTACCTAATATTTAGAATAATAGAGAATAAACTTATGACACTGTGTACAAAAGCAATTGTTTATATGTGTTTATATTGATTATGCAATAAAACAGTTCTTAAATATGTGTTATGTATGTTGAACCATACAACAGCTTTTACACAAATTGTTATTACTTGCAATAAAACAATAACAGTATACAATGCACAAACATAAATTGTTTATTCTATAGAGTTAAACTTCCATTGATTTCATTGAATTCTACATAGATTAACACTTTTTGTCAAGTGCTATTCTTTTGAAGTTCAACAAAGAAATGTTTTTTCCTTTGCTTTATACGTTCTATTTATATTATTGGTCAAATTATTTTAAGAATGTCTACAAACAAACCAAATATTCGGTATTTTTGTCTTATCTATCTCCTAATCACTTTCCGATATAAAAAATAAATAGAATTTGCTCACTTTTGATTAATAGGATAATAGGATTACAGTGGAGGTATAAACCCACTTAATTTGGAATAAACCCACTTAAGTAAGTAAATTTTGTGAAACTTTGGTTGAACTTTAAGCCAAAATAGAAAAAACTTAAGTACCACCCTTTATAAATAGGAAAATGGGTTTGATTGGGTCTTTTTTGTTTTTCGAAAAAAAGTCAATTTTGTTGGAGATGAAAAAAAATATTTGAAATGGTTATTTATTTTAATTAAAATAAACTTAAAATACAGTTTTTGTTTTTTACAAAATTCGTTTCGAAAAGTATTTTCTTTTAACAAAAAGAAGCTCAAAAAGGTTCAAAATGTGAAAAAAGAACAAGTAAGAGCAGAATTAACATACCTGAAAATAAAAGCCGGATTGAATTTGTGGTCTTTTTGTGCACATTATTTCAATGATTGTTTTTGAACAAATAACATAAAAAATATTTCATAAAAGTTGTTGTTAAGATTCAAAAGAAGATGATAAAAAAATAAAAAACACAAACAAATGAATTGAAAAAGACGAGAATTCAAACAAATAACAATAACAAACATTTAACATTAAAGGAAAAATTTGTGAAAAAAGGATAATATGAAGAATTGAGTTTTTTTGGATTGAGATTGAATTTATTATTTTTAATTATATAAACTTCAAAGTCGGTATTTTTAAATTAAACTTTTGAGCTTTTGTTGAAAACTGTTCTAAAGAAACATTTGGACCAAAAAAATAAGTTACATTTTGTGTAAATCGAAAAATGTCGTTTTTAACACAAAAATGAAATAATCGTACACTTTTTGGTCAAATATTAAATGAATTCTGGATTCGACAATTTTTCCACTCAAAGCATTAAAAAACGGTGTTTAAACTTGAAAAGGACTTAAAATATCATAAAGTCTTCACCAGAACAAGTTTACATAGATACTGGGACCAAGTTTTGCTTATGTCATGAAAATAATTTAAATTGATTATTTTTTTGGTTTTTTTGTTATTAAAATG
>NW_004440263.1:319697-348350 GCF_000330505.1 Entamoeba invadens IP1
TGAAGATCCATCAAAGTGCTTGGGCTGATAATATTTATTTAAAGTCGAAAACACACGTAAAATAATTAAGAACTTGTAAAAAAAGTTGAAAATGCGTGTAAAATAATTATTAATATAAAAAAAAATTAATTAATTATTTTTTATGTTAAAAAAAGTGATTAAATACAATTACAAAAAAATTATTTGGTAAACAAAAAAAATAATTGTATTTCAATTTAAAAATGTAGTTTTTAAAAATCACACGCTCCGTTGTCAAGATGACAAGACATGGAATGATAAATAAATAGTTAAAAATCATGTTTAAATGTAATTTTTGGTGTAAACATAAACAAAAAATAATAATTGTTTTTGACATATTTTTGATTAATGAATATATCTTTTACATTTAAAATAAGTGTGACCATTTTCATTGTGTAACTACATCAAAAAGATATTCACCAATAACTCACTGTTGATAATAACATGTAAATGATGTTATTTAATATATATTATCTTTTTAATTTATTATGTCCGATTACACACATAAATAGCACATTATGAAAATGACATTACAACCGTTATTGAATTGTAAAATAATAACATGATTATACATTTACTTTTTAATGAATATATTGTGATAATTAATATAAAATGATTCACTTTTATACTCTATACACTCATTGTAAAAATGAATTAATTTATAAAACATTTATACCTTTGGAGTGTGTAAACATATAATTTCAAACTAAACAAATACAAAAATATTATTGTATAAAAAATGTGAATAAATATTTTTAACGACTTGTTGTTCACAACCCATTTGTACATGTTACGTTTAAATAAAATATATTTACTGGTTAATATAACTGACAATTACATTAATTTTGTTTATGATAAATAATCAAATATACATATGAACAAATTAAAAATGTTGATAATAAACCAATTTGTTTTTTTCATTAACATTGGTGTTGTCTCTTAGATACGATTAAACATATTTTATAAATTTAATTAAAAATATTTTTTTCTATTTTATTAATATTCAATTTGAAAGCAATTAATTTGATATTAAATGTTTGTGTATTACTTAGATTATATGTGCATTGTATTATGAATCAAAAAAGACAAACATTTATGTTTTAATTCATTGTTATGTTTGATTTAAAGAAATAACTGTTATTATAGATAAATATGTATGGAATTATTTTTAAAATAATTATAAAAAGTGTATTCATTTTGTTTAAACAACTAAGTTAATGAACCACAACAAAGAACTGAAATCATTTTTTTATTTTTATATTGTCTGCTTTTGCTTTTTGATGATAAAATAGATTTTTATATCTTATGTATATTTATAAGAGAGCAACAAGTTAAACGCAAAAATGTTTTAAACTGTGCTATTCCAGTAATTTTAATGTAGTGATTTTAAGTTCAGGTTTAATGTTACACGTTTACACACTAAAAATTTATCACTTTTTATTTTTGACATTTTATAAAAATGGAAAATGTTGTGATTAACAGTGAACCCTGATATATCATCTGTTGTTATTAAATTATTGAAATTAATAATCAATACAGGTTTCTATTTTTGATAATAATGAAATTGTGATGTTACTAAGGTATATTTGTTTAATTGTGTGTTTTTACATGAATAACAAGAAAACGATAGTTAATTAAAAAAATAATCGTATATAACAACTCTCTTGTATGTAATTATCAACAAAAAGTTGTTGAATGAAAATTGTGTACATAGACATAGTTACACAATGAAATTGATTATAATCTTTTATATTTATAATGAATATTGTTGTCATTATACAAAAGTTATTATTTACAATCAATAAATTTAACAGGTTAGATTTTTTCCTTGTATTTTTTTTAAAAGGGAGAAGTAATAAAAGGCAAATTTTAGTTTGGTTAAAAAAAATTAAAGGGAAAACCTGTTAAAGTTATAAGGCGGTTTTTTGTTCGCAAACAACTTAAAGAAAACAAATTATAATTGAAAACTAATTTGAATAAAATGTGCCAAATATTAATTTTTGGAAAAGATTTTGGGGTTTCCAAAGTTGAGTTGGCTCACTTTGTTAATACAAATATTTTAAAGGTGTGTTGACAACATTTGGACCCTTTGCCCTTCATTTTTTATCAATGAGTGTCGAGAGCAGCAATCTTGACAGAAACCATTTCTATCAAGCATTTATTTTTGTTTTTGAATTTCTTAAATGACACAGAACAAAACAAGCTTTACTAACTACGCGTTTATAATTCACGCATACAATTTATGTGTTCGTATTTTTTGGCGAACTTGTTGATAACATTATTATTCTTTTTTAGTTTATCGTTTTCGGGTTTTTTAATTTTTTATTATTTTTAGGATAGTTTCATAAATTACATGTTTTTAAATGAAATTCTTTTTTTCTGTTGATTTACGGTTGTGAAAATTATGATACTTTCAATTCGAACCATTTTATATCTAGATTATTTGTCGTTGGATGTTTTAAAGTTGTTTAATTTCAAAGAAAATCTAATAAAATGTGAAGTTATTGCAAAATTTATTAATCTGCATATCTTTGTATCCATTTCACAAAAATGTAATTGCATGTGATATTTGTTGATTATCTGTTATGAAATCTCAAATAACTTATTACAGTCATTATTGTCAAGATGACTGGGTTCATACTCCGTAGCTTTTGCATTTTTTACTCACAAAATTTTTTCTCATTTTTGTTTTTCTGTTTTTTTCGAATATCGAGTGCACCTTTAATCAACAAAATACACTTTTTTAGAAAAATGCTTTTACCAAACTTATTTTAGAATTGTGCAAAAAATACAGATTTAAAAATTAATCATTATCATTTTATATTTAGAACCAGTCTTTCAATTCCCGATCATTTAAGTCTTCATGGTGTATTATTCAACTATAAAAATGAAAAGTTATCCAGAATGAACAAAATACCACTGTGATTATTGATTGTTTTAACCAACAGGCATAAACGCCTTTTTACCAAACGACAAAAATACATTAAAAATATTAAAGAGGTGGAATAAAAGCGCTGCAAGAATAAAAGCGATGTAGTTTTTTATAAGTTGTTTTATAATATGTTGTATAGTTATGTTTTCCAATATTCCGCGATATGATTCAAAAAATCGAGGTTTACAAAAAAATCTTATTTTATGAAATTGCCCAAGTTGTGAAAGTCAATGTGTAAATTGTTTTTTATTGCTAAAGAAACTTGAGTTTGCTGAGATAAAACACGAGAAGTTTCAATTTGTTTCTTCGAAAGTTTTCATTGAGGACAATTTATTGTCAAAAATCCCAGAAAGAGTTCGAATTTTTTGCTCATTTTTTTATTATTTTTTTCAACAAAAATTTCCATTTTTTGCGAAAATCCAAAAATTTAAAATCGAAACCCCGCGAGTGCACCTTATTTTCACACCCCCTACGAGTTTTTTTCTTTTTTTTTCAAAATAAAAGGTGATCTTTTATTGGATATTCAACAGTGGGCACTCAACCACCCTAAACAACATCAGTCTCTATTTACAAGGCTTAAATTTTTGATTGAACGATTCACACCGTCACTTACGAAAGAGGGTGTGCACCTTAATTTCACACCCCCTACGAATGGATTCCTCATTCGTTCAGAACTGCATTTAATGGCCAAACTTAAAAACGACATATTGAAGTGCCATAGGTCTAGAAGTTGAGTGTCTCCACTCACAGTCGTTTTTAGAGTCCCCGTCGAACAAGCGACATACAACTCGTTTTATTTTTTCACTTCCTTTTTTCAAAATTTTTAATAAAATTGAAGCAAAACATGAAATATGGTAAATAAAATGGTAATAAGACGAATGTTTTGAATTAAAACGTTTGCGGCGGTAAAAAGACTTTGCATATATATGTCCATCTGGGTTTTCAGTGTTTTTTGTTCTGAATTTCTCAAAAACTCAACTTTTTGAGGCAAAACTGATTTTGTGTTGCATTTATTAATATAAAAACATGTGAATGGTAGTGCAGCGCTTTTATCCGCCGTGCAGGTGAAAGTTAAAAAGACGGGGAGGCTTTATCATTCTAGCCTGGAGTGCGCCAGCCATAACTTTTTGGTGATAACAAACAATATACTGGTAATATATTGTGTGTTTTTTGTTGAGAAGAGGTTAACGATTTAATTTTATGCCGTGAAAAAAGACCACATTTTTTTTCTCTGTTTTTTGGTAAATCTTGGCGTTATGGGAGAGTTTGTGTGTTAAAGTTACTTCGCTTTGGTAAAAAATGTATGCATCGGTTTTAAATTTTTGTATTTTTTCATGTTTTTTACTTAAGGCAAAACAAAAACAAGGTTATAACAATTAATTAAATTGCTTATGACTGGTAATGCAGCGCTTTTATCCGCCGGGTAGATAAATCTGCCAAAACTGCATTTTGATTATTTAATGAGGAAAAAAGAAAGAAAAACGGTGAAAAACACATTGATAACAACCTTGTACGTCTTCTTTAGTTATAATTTCTCAAGAAAAACTCGACGGAAAAACATCATGAAACACTTTCAACACAACACCTTTAAATTTGCGTGTATTGCTAAGTTCAATAAAAACGATCAAAAAGAAATTAAAGGTGTTGGATAGTACTTTACGTGCATTTTATAAGTAATTTAATGGTTTTATTTCCTTTTTTGTGTGGGAAAGATACTATAATTATAATTATTTATAATAAAAATTTTAATTGCTTTTGCTATTGTTTAAAAAATAACTGAGAGGTTTCCATAGTTAATGACACACACCATTATTTTACAAACAAAATGTTTATTTTCATAAAGACTCGTTGTTAGAGCTGTTTGGCAACTTTTGAAAATGCTATAAAGTTTAAAATTCTTAGTTTAACCATAAGTTGCCAAAGTCATCATGCTCAACAGCTGTTATGGTTATGGTTGTTAGCTCAAAGTATTCAAAAACAGCTTATATTGATTTAATTTTTATGATTGTAATAATTTTAAAAATGCTCAATAACATAAAAAATGTTAAATTTAATAGTATAACAAATTAATAATTTAAAACAAAAAAATATTTGGGAAGTTTATACAATTAATAAATTTAGATAAATTCAGTTTATATCATACTAATATATTTATTATAGTATAATTCATACTTTTAATAGTTTTAAACAAAATAGTATTTTTATACTAATATATTAATTTAATAACACAAAGATGTTGATAAAACTATTTATGTGGTTATTTATAATATTTAAATTCAAAACTAATCATTATTAATTAATAATAATAATTATAGTATAAATTATAATAATAATTAAATAAATTATAATTTGAATGTTTATGATTCAATATAACAATGACTATTTTTGAAAACATATCAGAATAATAAACCATAAAAAAATATTTAATGTGTTATAAAAAAGATACGAAACAAAATTAATAATTTTTAATAAAAGAATATATAAAAACTAAAATAAGAATATGAAATTTGTTCATAAACACGATAAATGATTAGTTATCATTTTATTATGACTTCATTTATCAAAGTAAATTATATAGTTTTATATTTAATAAAAATTGTATATTTGACCAAATCAAAAATAACAATTTGTTAAGTATTATATTTAACAAATTAACATTAATTATTTATAGTTTTTTCATTAATTATAAAAGACAAACTCAATAACAGTATAATCAAATCATTGTATCTTTGTCGACAAAGTAACTCGTCTGTTTAATTATAAATAAGTATGAAAGACGTTTACACGAAAAAGTTCGCTTTAATGGACACTGAATTATTGAAAGAGGTTGAAAAAGTTTAAAACAAACAAAATTGTTATTATAATGTCATGGAATTGCATTGAGAGGGCGTGTTTGTAGTGGCGTTATAACACGAAAAATGAGACAACGACGTTTCTAGTGGTCGTTTGAATGGCTAAACGAAAAGAAACACACTAGAAGACAAACCCGAACGTCTTTATTTGAACTAAAATGTGAATTGAAACTATATATTATTGTTTATTTTATTATAAAATATACAATATGTTTAATAATAGTTTTTTAATTTATAACATTATAATTTGTTAATTATTCCTGTTATTTTATGTCTAAACAAGTTAAAATAAAAATTTTAAAACCTAATATAAATAGACAGTTTGACATTCCCTCAATAATTATGATATTTTGGTTGGGCAAAATAAAAGAGTTGGTATTTTATTTCTATTCATAATAATTCGAATAACAAAAAACAAAAAAATAATAACATTTTCCCAAAAGGTACCATTTTTCGACTACATCGCTTTTTTTCTTGCAGCGCTTTTATTCCACCTCTTTACAAATATTCAATAAGGGTTGAAAACACCATAAAGCGATGGTGAATAAAAAATAAAAAAGACAACCAGAGGCAGACAGCAATTTGAGTGATGGCCAGAAAGAACAGAAGAAGACGCAACAAAACGAAAATGAGAGTAAACCCGAATGTTATCAACGTGTGGGATATTCAATAGACGATCATAAGTAAAAACGTCTCTGTAATATTTAAATGAATATTGTGTCAACTTTTTTTGTATTTTATTTTTTTTACTAAAACAAGTCTAAAAATAAATCATTATAAATATAACATCTAAAAATATAAGTCAAAAAACTTACATTTCTTTCTTATTCCCAAAAGTGCATTATAGGGTTTTCCTTTTTCTTTACACAAAATGAAAAGATGGTAAAAAGTCAAAATTGACTTGTTTTTGTTCTGGAAGATCTACCAAAATCGACAAGGGATTTATCATTTACAACCACTTAATCACACCCCTATACCACAAAGTAAAATTTTATGCCTAAACTATTGTGTTTATAGTAAACAATTTAATACAAGTTGATAACAATAATGTTAATTAAATATACTAAAACAGTAATACTTTTTTTAAAAAAAGCAAATTAATATACTTATTGTATTGTTGTTAAAGATGTTTTATTAATATTAAATAAGAATTAAAATTATATAACATGTTTTAAACAATGATTCTTGTGTTTAAATCTTTTTTAATTAAAAACTATTTTTATATAAAAATTGTATAAACAATTTTAACATTTCTATAGATATTTATTATACAACAAATTACAAATAAAAACTGATTTTCAAAAGAAGCATTCTTTGAAAAACAAAAATTTATTTTATTTAATTATAGTTTATTATATTATTATAAGTCTTTTATGTTTTTAGAGTGGCATTGAAAAAAACAATTTCATTTTAGGTTTCAGTCTTTTCTCTGAAACACAACACTGCGACATACTCATTACAAAACAAAATGTTATATATCGAACATTATCATTACAAGTAAACTATTATTTACTTTAAATCTCAACAAAAACATTGTTTTGGAAATGAAAAAAAAATGTGAAAGGGGGTCTGAATTAAAGGTTCGCTTTATTGGTTGAATTTGAAAACTGAAACTGCCAACCTTAAAAATTTTGCATCAACACGGAATTGAAATGTCTCTTTGACCACTCTTGAGATAAATGATGTGTATCAGAGAAACGATTGTTTAAATCATATTTAAAATTGTGTTTTTTTTTCAAAAAGGGGCGTGAAATAAAGGTACATTTGGAGGGTATTCACTTTAAAAAGAAAAAACAAAAAATAATAGAAAAAATGTTTTATTTTTTGTTTTAGAAAAATCAAAACAGAATTTAAAACAAAATAAATTTTCTTAAATAAAAATTGTTTCGTTTTTTTATTATTTTTCCTTTACAATCAAGTCTGAATAGGCATCACTGCTCTTTCCTAACCAACTTTTACTAATGAATTCTTTTAAAAAACAAAACTTCAACCCTTTATGAATGGTTTTTGTTGTAAAACCTATTCTTTTTATTTAAAATCGTGGAAAAGGAAATTAGTCTAAAAAGGCAATTTATAGAATTTACTATAAACAAATCAAAAATAAACTAAAAAGTCCATCCCAGCGGTTTTTTTCGCCCTCTATAATTATATTTTTGGGGGGTTGATACATTTCATTATCTCTATAAATAAAAATATCTAAATATAAACAAATAATTATTAGTAAATGCTCAATTTCATTTATAATAACAAAGTAGTAAATAAACTATGTGGATTTCGGGTCACCATTATTTTAATCTATATTTTATCATAATTTAATTAAAACGCGAAGGGGACGCGGAGATCTGAATTTTCCCAAAATTCGGAATTAAAGAGTTCCAAATTTTAAAATCATTTTAAACTATATTTTATCATAATTTAACTAAACGCTAAGACGTGTAGCATGAATTTAATTCTGGACCAATATTTATAGTAAATTTATAGTAATGTATTTTTATAGTAAATTTATATTATAGTCGGGTGATAAAGGGGGTTAATTTGGGACAGAAGTAGTTAATTTGAGTAAAAAACTATAAAATATAATTTATTTAACCATAAAAGTATTAGAAGGGTTTTTTCAATTAACTACTTTGAAAATAATAAAAGAAAACCATAACTTTCTATTTTTGATATTATTCAATCTTTGAAAACAATGGAAGAAGAAGAGAAAGGAACCCTTGATGAAACAACCACAGGCAATCAACATAAAAAAGCAATTCAAATACAAGAAACCATTTTAAAAACTGTATTTCAATATATATTCACGATGTATATGGTTAAAATGCCAGAGTTTAATGAATTAACAACAGTGTCAATTTTTGAAAGTGTCAGGGAATCACTGAAAAATCATCATTTGTTATTTCAATCTTTCAATCTTTCGTTGTTGAACCATTTCCATTGAGGAAAGATAAGAGAAAGACCATTTTAACATAAAAACAATTGGAGTTGAAAAAGAGCAGAAAAGAAATGAAACAAAGGAAAAAACAAAGGAAAAATTCTTTAACAAAACAAGTTTCAGACAAACCATAAAAAGTGCTGCGTTTTAGACTTCCACATTTTTTAAGTAAACAAATTGAGGTGTTTTTGTTTATTTTTGAAATAGAAATTTATAATTATTCAATTTATAATCATTTAAAATAAAAAACGATAATTTATATTATTATTTTAATTTTATGTTTATTTTGACCTTTAAATAGATTTTTTAAAAATTATAGTTTCAAAATTATATTTATCAAAATTAACTACCTTTGTCCCTTTTTAATGCCATTTATCCCCCGACTATAATATGATTTTTTATTTTCCTTAAAATAACAGAACCGTTCAATGTTGAAATCCCATAAGGACGTTCCAATAGTAAAGATCAAACCACTTGTTCTTTTTAAAACCACTGGTTTTCATAACATAACTGGTTTTATAAAAATAGAATCCATTTTTAATAACATTTTAAATACCAAAAGCATTGTAAAACACAAAATGTAAAAAATATTAATTAACTCTTAAAATTGTTTCTTCGTAGCAATTGAACAACAAATCGAGAACATCTTCAATTTTTGAATATTCAACAAATTCAAACTCTTTCCCACCAATATTTTGCAAATTTATAATCAACCACATAAAATATATTACATATCTACCGCAGTTAGTGGAATTTGTTTGTTGTGTTGTATTTATTTCATTGTATGAATTCTCGCAATAACACTGATGTCTTTCCATAAAGTGACAAATTGCAATAAAATATGAAGTTACTTCGTTTGAATAATGTTTTGTATATTCTTTGTTTGAATCAAGTAAATGAACTTCTCTTGCTTCTCCACATTTTTTAATAACAAATAAGATCCAATGTCCAACATCTTTCACATTTTGACTATTGATACAAATTGGGAAAAAAACAAAAGTTTTTTGTTTAATATCTATCAAACATTTTCTCTTGTTTTCAAATATCATTTCCGCTTGACAACAACCACTGTCAAAAATATAAAAGAAATCGTTTTCATTCATAATTTGAATAGTTTCCATCATGTCATTCAACATAGAAGATGTTAAAACTGAAGAAAACAATTTAGTCCTTATTACATTTTTATATGTATCGTCTTCAATTTGAGCACTGTTAAAGTCATCATCAGATGTAATTTTTGTAGTTACATGTTCAGGATCAACATCTTTTATTACAATAACATCACCTTCCCCAACACAGCAATCATGAAGATTTTCAATTATCATCGATTTATCATTACAGCCTTTTTTCACTCCGTCACTTGTTTCAATACTTATTTTTTGAAATTCCATATTTTTTCTGTTTACGAGTGAATTGACATAATTCATAAACAATATCGCACTTTCCATTTCATTCTTTGATTTTCTTACCAAATAATCAAGATCATCGGTGTTAAATGCCGTCATTTTCATTTCCAACAATCGACTATTCATGTTTTCGTATATTTCTTTAACGTTGCCGACCAATTCAAATGTCTGTGGAGAAGGTTGTTTGGTTGTAATATCTTCTTTATTTAAATCGGAAAACAGTTGTGTTGTTTTATAATAAAACGACTCTCTTGTGTCACTGTTTTCAAAATCACATGCATCAAATAGTCTTTGTTGTTCAGATTCAAACAAACCAATGTGATTTTTAATCTTTAATTCATGGTTTTCTGTTTTTTGAAGTGGCCTCTTGGTCAAATGATAATTAAATACACTGCATGCAAATTGGACAAAACAATTGAAGTGAATAAAACCAAATCCATAGGGAACCTGAAAAAATCTCCAGTAAACTCCAAATCTAGCAAAGACTCTTTCGACGACATTCCGCATTTTCGTATGAAACAAATTAACATATTTAGACAACGGTTCATCACGTACATTTTTAATTGGAGTAAAAACCAATTCACTGTTTTTGGAGTAATAACCCAAATCTCCCAAAGTGTAACTATCGGGTGGAATACCAGAATAATTATGAAGAAATAGATTATTGTCATTCACAGAACCTTCGGATGTTGCAAAATCAACTATAAAACCATCTCTAACAACAACTTGAAACTTGGCTCCAGCTGTGTTAATCTTTTTGGAAAACATAGAAACATCTCTAATTTTAATAACTTTCTTTTCATCCGTTACATAATTGACCCATTTGCTTTTTGAAATAACACTTTTGGAATCAACAGCTGTATACGCATACATTGACTGTGGATAAATTTGACTTACCAGTGCCGGCTGTCCGAGTGCAAATGGAGTATAAATCATTGAATTTGATTGGACACTTTTAATCAAATTATTTTCAATTTTTTCTCCAAATTCACTTAAAAAATGTGTTATGTGAGATTTTACGAAACTTGACATTCGATTTAAATTCCTTTTTCTCCACAAAGAAAATGGTTCATCTTCACCATTTTCAAGTTTGAGCTTTTTTGTAAAAGGAGAAAATCTTTCCAATTGGAGTAACGTGAACAATAATGTATAACTAACACCGGTTCTCAACAATGCAAGCAAAATAAACAATTCTGATTTTTCTGATATTGTTTTGGAACCATGAGTTTTTAAAGTTGATTGTGTGAATGGTGTGAATTCAAAACCATTTTGTTTTATATTAAATGAGCATGTTGAAGATGTTATTATATCGAATAGCTCGTTAAATTCTGTAATAGAAATACCTGTCATTACAAACATCTGAATATCGTTGATAATAAATCCTTTCATGACATCTCCAATTTCATTGGATTTAATATATACATCAGAACTATTTTCTGTGCTTGACATCTCTGATAATTTTAGTTTTTGAGCTTCTTTTAACAATTCAAATTTGGTTTGTTTTTTTAAGGGTGTGTGGGTTGTGCTCCTAATATAAGCAACATCATCAAGTGTTAAAGTGTGTTCACTTTCAAATGGAAACTTTTCAAATTGTACATATTTTTGAGAGTTCAGAACGCAATTCATTGAAACATCTTTCATTGGCATTTTTTTCTTTTGTGTTACTTCTTTCTTTGGTTTCATTTCTGTAATTTTATCTTTTTGTGATGACTTGGTTTTTGTTTTTTCTTTTTGTTTAACAACGCACGACGTTTTTAAAACACTTTTTAATGTATTAACCACCTCCGTTTCAAAACAATTAGAAGTTATTTTTCCTGCATGTTTCATTTTGTTTTTTGAGTTTCTTTTACATAAACTTACATTTAATTGGTTTTTATTTATAGGAAAATGGTTTTTATTTTTGGTTTTTCCAGCGATTTTTTTTATTATGACTGGAACGTCCTAACCTATAATTGTAATAAAAATAAAAGTATCTATTTATAAATAGTAATTTTCAGTTAATTTACTAACATCTAAATTATTGGTCGATGTATAATGTTCTAATATCGGAAGCATCTTATTAATAATTCCATCTCTCATATTATTTTGATTGTTTTCTAATTCTTCTATTTTCTTAAGTAATAATTCCAATTGTTCTTGCTTTTCGCATTCAATATTTCTGACTTTATTGTCGAGATCATTTTTCGTAATTCTAATTTGTTTCTTAATTAATGTTTGTTTACCTTTAATCTTACATAATACATAACTATTAATATAAATTATAGCATTTAAATCTTTTGTATTGATTAAGTTAACTTCTGAATTATTATTAATAAATCTATTGATTTCTTTGTTACATTGTTTTAACATATCTATTTCTTTTAAATTGTATTTGTTTATTATCTTCTGTAACGCAATAATATGTTTAGAAATAAAATCAGATAAAGTTTGGGTCTTTGACATGGGACTTTGTCCGGAATGTTTTTGACCACATCTTTTAGATGTGTCGATGTTTCGCTTAATATCATATTCATTTTCACTTTCATCAATTTCATTTAGAGAATAACTCATACCAAATGCTGTTTTTGGTGTCACATCGTTTACTGTTTGGAGTGTCGTCTTTCTTACTTTAATAATTTCAGAAGTATCTATTTGTTTTAATGGGTTTGTCTTTGTAGTTTGATTTGTTTTGTTAGAAGATAACAAATTTTTGAAAAATGTTTTTAATGACTTTGATTGAGAAGTATTATCTATACTCGTTTATATGAAGATAAAAATAAAAATATATTATTTATATATTTCTAAATATATTATTAATAAAGTATTATTAATGTATTATTATAATAACTATAAAAATAACATACTCGATAGATATCTTCAGATAAGATGAAAAATATATTACTTTGTTTTTACGAAAAAAATACATTCATGTTAAAATAACAGTAAATATCAATTAAATTACCTGAACTGTAATTTCATTAATGAAAAATATTTGTTTATCAGCTCCCTTACAATAACTATTTTTCATATAAACAGCACCAGAAAACTGTCGTACAACAGAAAATAGTCGTAGACATTGTTGTTTTTCTGTATATTATCGGGTTTTTATTTTTTCAAAACTCAATTTTTTTCCTGATTGTTTAGCCAAATTTTATATGTGAGAAAAATTCCCGATTTTTTGGTTTGTTTAATACTAAAATCACAAGTGTACGACAATTTTCTTGCTGTACGACTATTTTCTGTTGGTCTTTAGTTATGAAATTTTTGATAATTATCTTGATTATTTAAACACATCAATATTTCATAACCTTTTTGTATAACATTAGGACTAACTTAATATTTTATTATTACATCTTTATTTTTGTTATTTCTAATATACTTGTTGAAATATTGTTTAAATTTATTAATTTTTGTTTCAAATTTAGTATAATCACATTCTAAGTTAGCTACTACTTTATTATCTTCTTCATTATAATAAACATAATCATTTATATCTTCTTCACTTGATTCATCATTACCATCAGAATAATCATGGTTTTCTATAACATTTTCATCACTAGGTTCACTAATATTTTCGTTTTCAGAATCATCAATATCTTCATCCAACACTAAATTGTTAATCAGTTTTACGTCACTTCGTGACTGAAGTTCGAAAAATCGTAAAGGACAAATTTCAATATATTTTTAAAAGCGGAATCAATTATCCCTTCTATCATTTTAAGGAAAATAAAAAATCATATTAATATAAATTTACTATAAAAATACATTACTATAAATTTACTATAAATATTGGTCCAGAATTAAATTCATGCTACACGTCTTAGCGTTTAGTTAAATTATGATAAAATATAGTTTAAAATGATTTTAAAATTTGGAACTCTTTAATTCCGAATTTTGGGAAAATTCAGATCTCCGCGTCCCCTTCGCGTTTTAATTAAATTATGATAAAATATAGATTAAAATAATGGTGACCCGAAATCCACATAGTTTATTTACTACTACAACAATAATCAGGGTTTTATATTAATATCAATATCAATAACAATCTAATAAACTTAAAATGAGTTTACCAAACGCAATGGAAAAAACTGAACCTACTTTTGGTAACCCGATACCACCTTGGATGTTCGAAAAATACATTCGACGCCTTTTGATATAGAAAAAGTGACAATAATTGTCAAAGAAACCACTAAGATTACGATATGGGGGTGTTAAGTTTTCTTTGTTTTCATCACAACATACCGATAAGACTAAATTCACACAGAATTTTTGTTGTTGTTTTAATGGATGAACTCGTCAAATGAATATTCACATTTCGAAAGATGGAAAAAGCATTGAATCAATTTCTACAACGGTACAACATGACCACTCATTTGATGTTTAATCAGCACATGATTATTAGACTTTTGATTAAGAGACAATCGAAAAAATATAAGTTTTGGTATACACAATATTAAGTCAGCTCAAATAGCTTCATCGTGTGAGATTGTTGTTAATTCAAAAAGAATAAAGTGTATGTTATAAAATGAGTATGATTCAAGAACGGCAGATCAAGCAAAGACTTTGTTGTCTCTTTGTGTTGATTTGAAAGTTTTTATTACTCATGTAATCAAAACACAAAGAGGATAATTTGATGTTTGTTATTTTTAAATAGTCAACTATTCCAAACTACTTGAAACTCCAATATTTATTGACGACACTGCACTCACAAATCACTTTATTTTTATTTGGTTGTTGAAGTCTGTGGAAATCTCAATGGAAACACTTATATTCAATTTTTGCACTTTTAAGAAATCGCACAACAATAAGCTTTGAAAAATTATTTTTTTTACCTAACAACGGGTGATAATAGAGTGTGCATTTTGTGATAGATGTCTTGCTCAAAAGAATGCTCTTCTTTCTATATTTCCCTGTATTAAATTGTTTCATTGTATTCGACACATTAGAAGAGATCTACAAGTAGCATTTGGGAACAACTCAGTTATTTTAAAACTTTTCGAAGAAATTATTGCTGGTGTTCTAAACGAAAAAGACTTCATTTCAGAATCAATCAAGCATTCGGGGTATGAACTTAGCTCATAATAATTGAAAGAATTAATGATTGTATAAAAGATGGTGATATATAAACGGGAGATTGTTTAACTTCGGATGCTGAGTTATTTTTGGAAACTCTGATTGAACTCAAAGATCTAAGAAAAAATCAAAAAACCAAAATCAAAAAACCAAAATCAGAGTATTGTAAAACTTAATTAAATAAAAAGACTTGTGGTTACCATCTCACGTTCTTGTGTATACCAATTCTCAAACGACCAATAGGATCAAATGCTATTTCCGATATTATAAACAGAAACTGGGAAATGTGGTTTGTGTACTCGTTGAGTTTGCCAAAACAGTGATCAACGATGCAAGAAAAATTAATTTGAACTCTCATAAAGAAACATTTTTCAATATTGAAATAGCACAATACATTATTCCACGTGACATTTTATTTAACATAAGTTCTGATGTAGTAAACAATTTATGTCATATACTCATATTGGAAAATAATAAAATTTACTTAAAATAAATGTACCTTTATTTCATGCACTTGTAAATTGTTTATTTTGTTTTATTACCCGTGTATACACATTATCAAAAATTGCATAGAATTTACCAAATTCCCATTATCTCAACTTTGCTTTGGGAAAGAAGTGTTTTTTTTCAAGTGAGTTTAAAAAGGTTACCCACACAAAAAAGACGAGAGAAGAAACGAATTTGTCTATTCAAAAACATGTGGTGAAATTCAATACAATCTCGAGGAAATAGAGCCTATTTTAAAAGCAAATTCGGATCGCTTAACCGAGTTCTGGAATTTGGTAGAAAATGTAGAATAAACAAAAGGATGGAAGAGGAGTTAGTAAACTTGGATATAGTAATTAGTAAATAATCTACACAAAAAACATTGTATGCACACATAGCCACAACTCAAATTGAAACTATTGTTATATTGGTTACATAAGAACCATTTGATTTACCAATTTGTAAAGAGAGCTCGATAAGAAGAAGCGTTCTTCAATTTGGAGAAAACTTAATAAATTTAATGAGACAAAAATAGATAGGACCTTCACTAAGAAGACTTGTAAAAATGGTTAAAAATAAAGGTCGATTCAAAAACCCAACATTATGTAATGTAGAACAAAAAAACGAAAAACAACACTATGTGGAAAATGTCAACAATATGGTCACAACAAACAAACGTGTTCAATGATTAAGAAATAATTTGCAACTTGGTGATTAGATTGTGGTTTGTAAATATAAAAAATTATAAGTAATTCGTAAGTTCATTCGAAAAACAAAAACAAATAATTTATTATATTGTTATTATAAACTGACATTGAGCATTTACTAATGATTTTCATTGTTTTTAAATAGATATTTTTATTTATTGTTGTGGTGAAATAAGTCGGTCCCAATTTTTGTTCTTTGGTTGTTATTTTAACAACTAAAATTCAGAAAGATGAACAATCACTTGACACAGGACTTTTTAAAACTAAGTTAAAAACAGGATTTGATTTTTGATTGCATAATAAATTATGAAAAAAAAGAAACTTTTTGATAATAATTGTGGTTAAAGTTTTTATAAAAAACAAAATTGTTATAACCAGTTAACAACCCAATGCTGCTCTTTTTAACAGTTTTTCAAAAATTTGTCCCAAAACTGTTAATAATTAATTCAAAATCAAACAATTTTGAATTATTATTAGGTGATTTTCCTGAAAAAATAGATAAAAACAAATAAATAACAATTATCATAATACAATTTTTTTTATCAAGTAATCGTTTTGTTCATTTATTTTTTATATAAAAAACTTATAGGCAAAACAGAACAAAAATTACAACCAAAATAATAAAGAGTTGGTGGAAAATAAGTCAGCTTAGCAAATTTTAGTTCAAGAGAATATTTATTATTTTAAATAAATAACATTTTGTATTATTTCAAAAACATTAATTAAAAAATAAAAAAAACAATTAAAAAAATTTGTAAAACCAAACAATGGTTGATTTTTTTATATTTACGTTAATAAAATTATGTTTCGGATACTTAACACGGTTTTGTTGTTGTGGTTTTGTTACCTCATAAACAGTCAATTGCAACAACTTGATGTTTTTTTGTAATTGAAAATAATGATTTGGCAAATATAAAAGAAAGCAAATTTGAAATATATCAAGATGACAGTCTTTTTTGCTCAAAATTTTTGGCTCGAACCAAAAGTATTTTTAATATTCGATTTTTAATTGGCACATTTTTTATTTAAAATTGTGGGGATTTGGTTGAATTATGTGGAATTTTGGCTGGGATAGTTTCTATATATGCATTGACAAATTTGTTTTTTGAACTCCAATAATTTGAAATGCCAATAACATTCTCAGTAAAATATTTTTATACACAACTTTTTATTATAATAAAAACAATTTTAAACAACTTTTAATTTATTATTTGGTTCAAATAATATAGTTTATTAAAAAAAATATCCATAATTACCATTAATGAGTAACACAAATAATACACCTTCGGGATTTTACGAATTAACAATATGCCTTTTCAAATTAATTACAGACAGTTTCGATGCTACAGTCAATTTTTATATGTATATTAAACACAATCTGAGCTTTTTTAATTGTAACACTCCTTTATTTGTTCCTTTTTATAATATGTGTTGTCGTTTGCTCACAAGTTGTACTCAAAATTATTTACACCCAAGTTTTCAAAATTTTCTCCCTTCTATTAATAACACTTCAACTACAATTCGTCCAGTACAATTATCTAATGAATCTGACAAAAAAGTTGAAACTCAAGTATCTGCAATTAATCTTCAAAAACCCCGAAGTGAACGATTTTTATTTTCGGAAGATATTACAACAATCACAAGTAGTAAAAATCATTCACTCCATGTTATTGGGATCATTCTTTTTATCGTTCTGGAGGTATTTCAAATATTTATAAGTGTTCACAGTATCGTAACGGTTGCAAATGCTCAAATTTTATTACTAAAACAATAGAAAAAGAGGTATATTGAAATATAAGCAGTTTAGATATCATACAACGGATCAACACAACCACACACATCCCAAACTTTGTGACAAATTAAACAGTATTAAAGAAATAAAATGTGTTGCTGAAAAAACTTCAAAACAACAACTCCTGGAAAAGCTGTGATAACGTTTGACTATTTCAAATACCCTTTCAGAATGTCTTTGGTAATGAAAATATACAGAAAAAAACAAGAAAACAAAACCCAATTTTCAATAACTGAACACTCTAATTATATCAACTATTTTGTAGGTTCAACTTCTAATTGTTCAGTTTTTTGTAATAAAAAGAATTTTTTACAATTGAAAAATAATATATAGATAACCATTTGATGTACGGCACATTCAAGTCAAATCCTTATGGTTATTACCAAACTTATACTGTACACATACAACTGAAAAATTTGAAAATTTTTTTAACTATTTCATTGTTTATTGAAAAGTAAAAACAAAGAAACATACACTGACATGTTTAAAATGATTATTTATTTTGAAATAGATAATGGTATTGAATTATTTGGCAATAATACAATAACAATGATAGAATATGAAGTTACAGTTATTGTGGTTTTGAACACTTTAACAAAAATGACTATTAAAGGTTATTATTTTTATTATGGACAATGTTTGTGGAAATAAATTGCATAAAATTACATGAAAAGTAGATTATATGAGAGTATATTTATAGAACAATTGAAACCGCTCAAATGTTTGGCTTTTTTCCAGTTGATAAAGTTATATCAGTGTTTAATCAACTCAAAACAAAAATCGTAACAACAAATGATAATGACCTAATAAAACTGTTCGTATACTTTGAAGATACTTGGATCAACGGACAATATCCCATTGTTGTGTGAAACCAGTATAAAGAAACAACAAGAACAAACAACTTTTGTGAAAGTTTTCACAGTTCTTTTATTAAATTGGTTGGAAACATAAAACCAATAGAGTTGGTATGGTTTGATACAATATATGATTATGAAATAATTGAATCAGTCAGATTAAGTAAACTAGAGGAGGGCCACAGATAACGCAGAAGAAATAAATTCAGTGAAGTTTCAAAAAGATTGCCGATGTGACAAATACAAACTAAACATTGAAACAGTCTGATGAAACTTTCATTATCAATATGATAAATGCACTCGACAAATTTCAAGATGAAACAAAATACGATATTGAAGACAATCATTATTTTGATCAATCGTTCATTGATTCGAACGAAGAAAATATTACAAATCGAAGAAAAAAATCATTTAAAAACGGAGTCGAAAAAACGTGCAATATTAAAAGAAAAAAGCAGTAAAAAATCAAGCGAAAAAACTTCAAGGATTTGGATGATGTTTCAATGTTTGATTTTTTAAAACATGATAGACTACAAACAAGTCTCTCTTTTGATGAAAACAAACCAATTAAACAAAAAAAAACAAAGAATATATACCCGTATCAAAAAGAAAATATTTTGGCGGTTATAAAAATGAAAGAGTGTAAAAACATTCTAAATAATTGAAAATTGTTTTAAATTGTTTAAAATTGTTTTCGGCATCATAAAAAGTTGTGTATAAAAATATTTTACTGAGAATGTTATTGGCATTTCAAATTATTGGAGTTCAAAAACAAATTTGTCGATGTATATATAGAAACTATCCCAGCCAAATATTTGGAGCAAAATGTGTGGCACCCATTTAGAAACATATCGACTCTACCATTGATGACTAAGACTGTATCGAAATGATAAAACAGAAATATCAAGACGAACTTGAGAACATAAAAACTAATCTTGAACAAGAAAGAAAAGACCACATTAGACCCACTTGATAAAAGGGTAGTATGTAAAGAATATTGTTGAAATAACAGTATAAACTAAAACTATTAAGAAGAATACCCAGCTGGCTGAACAAGAAAAGGTCAAGACTATAAGGCACTTAAAAGTTGTATCAGAAAAAAATAATGAAAACAAAGCCTGAACTTGATGAAAAATGGAACAATAACGCAATTGACTATGTTTTTGAAGTAATATGTTCTTCCTCTTCCATCACATGAGACGCCAGTTATCAAGCACCTAGTGGTGCGGCTTTTTGACTTCATCAAACAGAACAACGTTGAACGTTTTCTTCTGACTGCCTCTGTCAATTGCCACCCTTGTTGTGTCCAATGTATCCCGTGGCACTTCAATCTGTCGTGAGATGTTGTGTAACTACGTGTATTCACTCGTGTTGATTCTGACGTCGTTGTTGTTCTTGTCATTAAATAGCCTATTTGCACGTGTTTTTGCAAACTCCATCTTGTCAACACCACTTGGCCCAAGGTACATGAGTGACTTGGTTGATTATTTGTCTGAGCAAAGACCACTTCTGCTTTTCAGAATATCATGCCCAACAACTCTTGTGCAACTCGTCACCAAGTTTCAGGAGTCTTGTCTTCTCGCTATGTGTCATTCTGCTAATTAAAATGCCTGCCCGTTTGCTCTACATTTTCTATCAATTGTGGGCCATTAATAACAATGTTGATGTCTCTTTTGTTGGTTTTTCAATTCTGTGCAACCTCAAGATCTCTTGTTGTCTTGTTCAACTCTCTCCGCCATCTTCCCAACTATCAGTTGTGTGTCTTTTGTTTCCAAGTTTTTGATTTCCTCTGGCCGTGAGTTCTTCTATGTGAAGAGTGTTGCTGACACCGTCAACCAAATTGATTGCATTGTTGCGAGTGTAGTAGTCGTATCTCTTTGACAGCGACGAAGCTGCAACAAAAGCATTTCCGCGACTGTCAGTCCATAAGGGCTTGCTCCTAATGCACTGGCACACAAGACAGTGTGGCTTTTATCTATGAACAGAATAATTTGGACCTTCGACTCTTTCATTTAAAAAAACAGCATTAAATCGTTCTTCAAACATTCCTTTGTACTGCCATCAGCAATCAGTGCACCCATATCAAGTGCAATGAATCTACAATGCAAGTTCGAAGAAACAACATTTTACTTTTTGCTGCCCCAAACATTTCACAACAGTTGTTTTACTAAAACCAAGTTCAACAATCGATGGTAAAAAAGACTATTTTTATTCAACAATAAAACATTTTTGTTGTGGTTTTGTTTGAATTTTTTATTTATTTATTGAATAGTATTTTTTTAATTTAATACTCCAAATAAAGAATAACAATTTTAACGAAATATTTTTATTTTCAAATACATTAAATATTATTTTAATGACGCATTTTTAATTGTTTTTAGCACTAAAATAATGTATTAAAATTTAAATTAATAAAATGTTAAAAAGAATAGGTATTTTTACGATAATAATCTCATAACTTGTAATGGTGAATTATATATTAATCTATAATTTATTTAAAATGTTTTGATTTTAAATTATTTAAAGACCAAAAAACTGAAAATATCAAAATGCGTGGACTTTCTGGTTATCACATCATGATAGTCTCGAAGTACTTCGAAACTATCAAAGACTTTATTAACTTGGAGTTGGTATGCAAGAAGTTTGGTGGTAATATGGAGAAGTTTCATTTCAACCCGATTCCGTTAAATTACACAACACTTGGATACTTTCCAAACATCGAAACACTTCACTTGTGGGATAAAAAGGATGAGAATTTTGGCAATGGATTTATGATCAACAGAAAAGAAAATAAAGATATTGAAAATGAAGTTGTTTTAAAAAGAGAATTTTATCGAATCATTGTGTGGTTTGATGTTAACTTTGAAACTGTTGACAGAAACATTAATCGAAACATCGAGTTTAAGGATGTTATTTACACTCAAAATGATAGAAAGAAGTTTGGTAATAACATACCATCAAGTGTAACATCAATTGGTAAATATTGTTTCAGTGGATGCAGTTGTTTGAGCAGTGTTAACATACCATCAAGTGTGACATCAATTGGTGATGAATGTTTTTATGGATGCAGTAGTTTGAGCAGTGTTAACATACCATCAAGTGTGACATCAATTAATTATTGTTGTTTTTATAAATGCAACGATCTAAGCAGTATAACAATACCATCGAGTGTGACATCGATTGGTGATGGTTGTTTCTATAAATGTAGTAGTTTAAGCAATATTACAATACCATCAAGTGTGAGATCTATTGGTGCTGAATGTTTTCATGGATGCAGTAGTTTGAGCAGTGTTAACATACCATCAAGTGTGACATCTATTGGTGATTATTGTTTTATAAATGCGGTAGTCTGACAAATATTACAATACCATCGAGTGTAACATCAATTGGTTATAGATGTTGTTTCCAAGGTTGTAGTTGTTTAAGTAGCATTACAATACCATCAAGTGTCACATCAATTGGTGATCAATGTTTCCCATCAAATACAGTAGTTTATCGAAATTAATTTACTTGTTACTTAATGTTTATTGTTGTTTGAAAAAAAAATTAATTAAATTATAAATTTTGTTATTAATTATTTATTAAAAATAAAAAAGTTGAAAAATCAAATTAAATTATTTAGCAAAATTGATTTAATCAATTTCTTCAAAATATACATGGAGGCTCCGAAAGCGGCCCCCCTCCCCCACCCACCTCCTGGGAACAGAGATTACTTAAATGTAAGATTGTGTAAAATGGTGAGTATATACCACGTCATTATAAAGATATTAA
This sequence comes from Entamoeba invadens IP1, assembly GCF_000330505.1. Taxonomy (NCBI): domain Eukaryota; phylum Evosea; order Mastigamoebida; family Endamoebidae; genus Entamoeba; species Entamoeba invadens. Next base: position 342,500 of record NW_004440263.1, read on the forward strand.
TAAGTTAATATCAATTATAATTAATAGACATTTAATCATAATAAATATTACTTCTAAATAATAAATTAAATATTTGTAATTGTAGAAATATATTCAATTTTTTTTAAATAAGAAAATAAAAAAACCATCAATTTTCATACAGCCATGACAAGGACCCCTTAATGTTCTATAAATAAAACAATATATTAAATAAGTTAATTAATTAAAATATATTAAAAATTAATTAATAATTAAATAATTCGAAAGAAATATATAATTAGAAAGTTAATTAAATATATAGTTATTTGATGTTTAAAATTAAAATATATAATTAATTTATATTAATTAATAATTTGAAAAAATAATAAATCATAAATAATAATTAATAGATAATTAATATGATAATAAACTGTTTTTCAAAAGTCGGTACTGAAATGTCCCGATTTTTTGCATTTATTTTGTTTATTATTTTTGGTAATCGTTTTTTTTGTAATAAATTCGCTTATTTTTTCCAAGTAAAAAAGAGAAAAACGGTCTTCAAAAAATATTATTTTACTTGAAGAAATTTTAAGCATAAAAAACTTCCATCTAAAATATGAAATAATGGTATTTTTGTTTTATAAAAACACACAAATGATCCCAAATGTGCATTTTTTTTTAAAAAAATGATAATTATTATATTTCAATACCTTCAGAGTCAACCCTTTATTTATCAGAAAAAGAAAAAAATGGCAAAAGCAAAAGCGTTGCTCGAAGAAAATTATGCTTACGGTGCCTTCGCAAAAATAGTTGGAATTTCAAAAACCACAGTATCTGAATTAAAAGAGGGGGAGAGGCAAAACCTAAAAAAATGGGTCGACCAGAAAAAGTGTTTAGAGAACATATTCAAATTGTAGTAAAACAAACAATTGATAATCCAAAACTATTTAAATTATGCATAGAGAATCAAGGAAAATTTATAGGACATTTGCTTTAATTTATTATTATTGGTTTTTAGAACTCAAAATTTTATTATTATTTGTATTGAAAGAGACCACGAGTTTATTTTTTGTTTAAAATAAAAATTTAACGAAATTGATTTTTAGTATTTTGACATAAATGATTCGGATTCAATTCACTGAGATGTTTGTTGTTGTGTAATTAGCACAACTATACTGTGTGTGTTGTATAGTAGAATTCCAATTTTTGTCCAATCAAATAACGGGATCGGGTTTTTTGGAAAAGGTTGGCTAATATGCCAATAAAGTCCCGATATCGTACGAAAATAATTGAACGGGATTGGTATTTTTTCAAAATTAAGTAAATACTTTCGATTTTTTGTTTTTTAGGAAAAAACAAAAATAAAAAACGGGACTTAAGGAAATTCTATAAATACAGCGGTACAGACTTTTGAACTATAGTCAGCGAAAAAACCACTTGTGGAATAAAACCACTTGAATAAATAAAATGGTTCTTTTTTAACAAATTTATCGTTTTGTTTATAGTTTAAGTTTTTTAAAAAATTTATTTTAAGTGTCAATTTTACATAAAAAAGAAAGACCACTCTCTTCATACTCCGTAGCTTTTGCATTTTTTACTCACAAAATTTTTTCTCATTTTTGTTTTTCTGTTTTTTTTCGAATATCGAGTGCACCTTTAATCAACAAAATACACTTTTTTTTAGAAAAATGCTTTTACCAAACTTATTTTAGAATTGTGCAAAAAATACAGATTTAAAAATTAATCATTATCATTTTATATTTAGAACCAGTCTTTCAATTCCCGATCATTTAAGTCTTCATGGTGTATTATTCAACTATAAAAATGAAAAGTTATCCAGAATGAACAAAATAACACTGCGATTATTGATTGTTTTAACCAACAGGCATAAACGCCTTTTTACCAAAAAGACAAAAAATACATTAAAAATATTACAACTAAAAAACCCGGTTCTTAACAGAAATAATACACTATTGTCTAAAAAATAAAACCAAAAAGGCAAAAAATACGACTATAACAGATATTTATGATGTATAGTAACGGGAAATATTATTAGATGAAACTTGAATATATACAAAACCTCAATCTTAAAAATAATAAAATTATCTGTTAAATTGAAATTTTGACTTTTTCTTTCTTTTCAGTGTATTAATAATAATATTATAAAGTATAATTTATTTTTTTTTTCAAATACTAATTAATTATATAATAAATAATAGTACAACAATATCTAAAAATAAAAAAGAACATTAATAACACAAATATCCAAATAAAATAACTATATAAAAATTAATAACAACTATTAATAAATAGTTAAATGAATCTACAAAAAATCACATTCAAAAAAAAACTATTAATTTATATATTTTTTAATCATTAAATATATTTTTAAAAACAAAGAGAAAAATTGATTGATTTAATTAACTAAAATGATATAAATATGATATATTTAATTATAATACATTAATTTATTATAATATATAAAAAATAAAAAAATGTGTTAATTAAAAAAAGATAATAAAAAAACCAATTATTTATTGGTACATATTTTAAATCTTATATTGGTATTATTTTTATTTAATGTGTTATTATTTTTAATACATTTTTATACTACTATTATTATATATGTGTTATTAAGTTTTAATTCAAATTATTGTTTATCACATTTAAATGGTATTATTTATTATTTAGAAATTAAGTTAATTATTATATTGAAATTTATATTGAAAATTGATTTAAACCGAACCCACCTTAAGAACAATTCAATTACAAACACTGATTATTTTATTCTTTTCAATTTAATTACTACTATAATTGAAAATTATGGGGTTTTATTTTGTTTAGCTAAGGACAATAAAACTGTGATATACGTATCAATAATATACTTAATGAGCTTATAAACGTTGAATTTGAAATACATGTATATACTTAGTAGAGGAGAATGAAATTTTCAAGTACCAAAGTAAATAACAAAAAAGAAATAATAATATTAAAAGCATTTTTGTAAGTCATCATTGTGGTAATGATGTTATACTATTTGAATACCAACATTTGTATGATTCTAACGATTTAATAATGTGTTTATTGACTAACAGGTGATGGTCATATTAAATTTCTCTAATGGCTGTTCGGCGACTTATGATATGACTGAGAAGTCAACGCCTTTTGAAGTGACTTCTTTAGTTCAAAAAGACTTTATTTAGAACTAAATAACTATTAACTTTAATAAATTATATTATATTAATTATAGTCTCAAAAATGTGTAAAAACACAATAGTTGTTATAATTTGTTATATTATAATCATATAAATATAATTTAAAAAATGATTTGAGAAGATATAATTGGGACGGTATTGTTTCATTTCCTTTTATAATAATAATTATATTAAATTTATATGGTTTATTTTTTGAATATCTTTGACATGATAAATGGTATTTTGAATAGTTATTTAACTAAATATTTAGGTCAACAACTTTTAAGACCACTAAAAAGTCGGCGATTTTCAAAGGGACTGTAAAGTCGCCGAACAGCTATAATGATATTTGTATCGTTTATTATGATACATTTTGAATAAAGTTTAGCAATTCAATAGTTATTATATAGTTTACTTAAAATAATTCTGACTTGATATAGTTAAAACAATTAATATTTATTATAATTAATACTTTAGGTGTTCAATAGAATTTTTATTACCAAAAATGTGGATTTTTAACACTTAAAAAGTATACAAAATGAGTTTTTGGGAAATGATTAATAATAACAAGATTATTCAAAATATGTTTTATGACAATTCAAATAAAATAGTAAAAAACTATAAAATTAAACCAGTCTTAGCTTAAAAATTCGAATATGAATAACATCGAAGTGGATACTTTTTTGTCCGCCTGATTTAACACATCCAAATAATGCGAAGAATATTCGCATTTGTTGCGTTCTTAACAATCTTCTTAAAGTTATTATCTCTTCAAATCATCAGAACATCTAATTCTGCAACTTGTTGAATTCTTAAAGTCGTGTTTAAATGAAACTCGAGACTCTTTTACTGTTTTTGTTCAATCATATCGGCAACACTACAGAATTTTGACTGTAAATTGTTGTTTGTTTCAACGTCAGGTTGTCTTTTATTTTACCTAAGATCGCGTCCATACTAATAATATCCGACATGTCATCAAACTGTAAAGCGGATTTAGCAGCGTCAGACAATCTATTCATGTTGTCGTGAACTTTGTCCTCTGTATTTATTATGAGGCTTTCCATTGTATCGGCTTAGTCTTTTAAGCCTTAATCGGGTTATTCAAGTGGCTCACTTATCGGCTATGGTTCTAGCTGCTATTCTACGTCTCGATATTTTTTCACCTTGTATTGTCAAAGCTTAATGAATTTTATGTATTATTAAAGTTTTTTATTAAAACTATTATAAATATATTTAATGCTTTTATATTATTTTTATAGTTAAATTATAGTAAATATTGCGTATGTAGTATATTAATAGATTATTTCAAGTTCTATAACAAACAATCGTAAAAAACCTAAAAATAATTAAAAATAGAACTCAAAAAACAAAAATGGAACTTATACACAACAACGTTAAATTTGAAATTTGTGAATTTTGGTTTTTAAGGGGTTTTAAAAGCAAAAGAAAATGGTTTTGAAACAAAGTTTTATTGTTTTACCCACAATAAATGGTATGCACCCGGTTCGCTATACCGCCATTATTCGACCCATAGCTTTAAATTTCCCGAAAATTTGGCCGATAATGATCCCAATTTGGAATTAATTAAAAAACAATATTCAATTTTTTTTAATTACTGGAAATAAAACAACGGTTCAAAATTCGTTTGTTAAAATTAGTTGTGTATTAGACAAAGATGAGTTGGTTAAAAAATTGAAACTTAAAAACCACCCACCACCTCCCCCCAAAAGACCAAGAAGAAACACAACAACAGTTATTGATACGTTTACAATAACAAGTAAAAATGGCACATTTGAACAAAGTGAACAATCAATGCAAATAGAAGATGCAAATATACAAAACGCAATACCTTCTGCTTTTGTTCCTGTTCAATGTCTTCCATCATTTTTCAGTGTTGAGAACAATGTCAGTAACACATTTGGAAGAACTACAATGATGTTAGAAAATGAAAAAGAGTCACAGAGGAGTAGAGAAATAGAAAGTAATGGGAATCTAAAGGGTATCCGACCGCATGACGCAGTGGAGAAGAGTGGGAACTTAACCACTCCTGCTTTCGTTCCTGTTCCAGATTTGCCATTTACTTTCGAAACTCCCAACCCTCTTAGAAATCGAGCAATGCAAGAACACCAGATCCAAAACGAAAGTGTTATCTTCGGACAATCAGTCATACAAAGTGTACAAGAACAAGTACAAACACCATCCAATAAAACTATTGAAAACAACCCAATCACAAATACTTTATTACAACAAAGTGATTGTAACAACTTTAACGATAATCAAACTCTTTCATCTGACACTGAAAATATGTCATTAGAACAAAACTCAGACGAAGAAAGTGATAGTGAATTTGAAGACACAAATAATGATTATATTGATCAAAATGAAAATGATGAAAAGGAGGAAAGAGAAGATGAAAAAACGATAAAAAATAAAATCGACATATTCAACAACAACTTCTTCAATGAAATCACAAAGAAAAGTTTAAACAAATGGGACAAAAAGTTGTTATTTTCAACATTAGAGAGTTTGTTGCAGAGAGTGGAAGAACATCAAAACAACGCTTTTTCGTTTTGTGTGATTATTTGTTTAAAAAATATGAAACAATGGAAAAATTAAGAGACGAAAGAAGAACAGCAAAAGGAAAAAACAAACCAAAAAGAAAAACATCACTCCATGTATTGAAAAAGATGTTATAACCT
>NW_004440263.1:348450-350715 GCF_000330505.1 Entamoeba invadens IP1
TATTTGTTTAGAGAGTATGAAACTCCTCCACTTGGTGTGGCATCAAGGACTCGATGGCTTGAGATTGTAAAAAATATCAGAGATATCGAAGAAAATTATGGTCTGATTTTGTTGTATCAACAACAACCAAAAGCACACAGTGTTATGATTGCATACATGAAAAAGATCTTTGTTAAAAAACAAATCTTTACCCAATAATATAAACATTTGAATTGGATAAAGATAAAACACTTATGAATTTCAAAGCTTTGCACGATGTTCTGTATCTTGTGAAAAGTCTTTGCACTGTATTCCAAGAAGAAAAATCATTCATATTTGTTTTTGGGAGCGAGTTCAATTATTCCGAATGTATCTGATCAATGTTTTGAATAATGTGCGAAAAAATGATTTCTCAGATTTGTATTTTTTGGGTAATGACTCGAATTGTAATACCCCAAACACTGAAGTTGACTTGGATTTTTTACAATGTTTATTACAAACTGTTATTCAATATTTTGATATCAGATTCAACACGATTTCATCTTCTGAAGATATCAGACAATTTGTTGATGTTTTGAGAAAATGTTCCAATTTGCCAGATTATTTGGTTAACAGTACAAATAATTCAATGGATGATGATGAAAACAGAATCGAGATTGATAGTGAAGATGTTGTAGAAACCACTTCTAAAGAAATTGAAGATGTTTAATATTGTATTGACGAGAATGAAGTGAACAATATCCTCAGTGAAATGTTCGGAGAATTACCAAAGAATGATATTGAACTAATCAATGGTAATAATTTAATAGGAATTGATAATACCGACTTTAACATCGAAGGGCTCATGTACATGTTTTACAAACCAGATGAAATTATCAATAAATTTTCCGATAACACACTTGAAGAAAAAAGTGACTTTACAATACCCAAAGTATTTGAAGATACCAAAGAAGAACTTGAAAATTTGGAATCTCTTATTAAAAGTAATTTGGATTTGATCAAATCAGAATCAAAAGGGAATTACTTAAGGTCAAAATTTGACATTGAATTGATCAAAAAACCGGATGTGTAAGAAGTTATAACTTTTTGGATGTTTATCCTTTTATGGAGAAGAAAGATTATCCAAAACTTGAAGAAATAGTAACTATTTTACTAAGTACTTTTTCTACTTCCGTTTCTGTTGAAAGATTTTTTTCACAAGTGAAACATGCTTTTCATTTGAATTTGGATATTGATGGTGTCATTGCAAAACTATATTACCGTAATTTGAATCACAAAATGATTTTTGATTTCAAAACCAATTTCGACAATTGATATGAAACACCTCAATATATTAAATTTTATTTATATTTTTATTGTTTGAAATAGATATATATCTAATAATATATTTTATTTTATTTGAATAATTATTTGTAATAATTATTAACACATTGAATGATTATTTTAAAAATAATCGTTTAAATTATAATTACTATATTTTAATTTGTTAATTTTTATTAATTCTGAATGTTTAATTATTATTCTTAATTTGTTTAAATAAATATATTTTTAATTTATTTCACTATTTAATTATGTTTGTTTAATTATATTTAACACACAATTAATAATAATAATAATTATAATAATAATAATAATAATTATTATTATTATTATTATTACAAGACAAATTAAAATTAATTTTGTTGTTAACTTAATTAAACAAACATATAATATAATATATTTATTTACAATATATATTATTTTTAATTGATATATGATTATTTGATATGTAATATAAATATAACTAAACACTTTTTTGAAACAAATATATTTATAAGTTTTATAATATTATTTTAATAACAAACTTATCAATTTGAAAAAAATAGTTATTTTTTCTTCCAAGGTTTTATTTTTAAATTCGGCATTTTGAACAAAACAATAACCAAAAAGTGAAAGATTTATATTATTTCTTCGTAACATTTATTATTTTATAAAAACACCTCCAATTTTAGATTATTTACTTTGAAAAAAAACAAGTTGGTAAAGATAAATGCACTTTTGGGCAAAAAAGCTTGAAAAAAGACTGGGTTTTTAAAAAATGCAAAAGCTATGGAGTATGTTGGGTTTGGGAAAATGGCATGGGTCGGCACAATTCGGTTTTTCTGTGTTAATTTTTTTTATTTTTTTTTGTGGCAAATTTTTTACACATTTTTTAAACCGATAATTAAAATCTTTTTTTGGCTTTTGCAAGTGACAATTATAGAACAAAGGAGCAGAAAAAATGTTATTCGAAATTGTTTTTATATA
>NW_004440261.1:0-1695 GCF_000330505.1 Entamoeba invadens IP1
CATGTTGTCAGTTGTGACAAAAATAGCTGTAGGTTCGGTCATGAGTCTGATAAACTTAAACTTGATGAAGAAACGTTTGATGTTGCTCGGGTCGTTATTTGTCAGGCAAATTTTGTTTCTCCATGGACAGACAGAGGTCCGCTGCTTCCTTTGAAGAAATAATTTAATTCATTTACAAGTGATATTTATAGAAATATATTCTACACAAATTATATCGGAAGTTTAGTTTTTTAATGGTAATGTGACTTGTTTTAAAATAGAATAGAATGGATTCCATTTCAAGAAAAAGACATTCTGTTGGTCGGAATAATTCAAAGATCTTATTGTAATAAACTTGAAATTACTTGTTATGTCCAAACATTATTTATTGAATAATATTTGAAAGAAAAATTATTCAATAAATAATAGAAATAAACCATTCTTGTTATTCGTTTGTAAATGTTGTAAATTCCAATTAATTTAATTGACTATTTCATTGCAAAATAAATGATTCAACTATAATCAGAGCCATATGTCACTCCTTGTTGAATAACAAAGAAATACCAAGAATTAATAGAAATGATTAAGTATTTTTATTTTATTCTTATCTTTATATATGTAAAATATAAAAAAGCAAATCAGGTGTTTAAGGAGATTTAAACTGATTTTTTCTGACTTGCGGCAAAAGAGTCTTTTTCTTCCAACTTTTGGAACCATGAATTATAAATTAATTTATAGTAAAAATGAGCTATACACACTTCTCTTTCAAGTTTGAAATTGGAGACTAAAACTCTAAAAAAATACAAAATGAGTTTCATCGAAAGCCTTGGTTTCCATGCTCCAACTACTTCCGCTGGTTCTCCAAGTAAAAAGTTGTGGAACAAGACGTGTGTGAAAGTGATGAAGCGTGCCACAAAGTGTTTCCAAGAACTGCGTGTTGAGGTATCCAAGCACGACCTTTCTCCAAAGTCCGTACAAAAGATAACCGAGCAAATCGAGAAGATACGCGGGACGTTAATGACAAACCCATACCTTGAAGAACAGTCACCTGAAGACATTTCAACATGTCTAGTTGCTTTGTTAGAATCTTTAATCGACTATTTACTGAAAGCCGAGTCTGATGACACTACAAGTGATTTGTATAACATTATTGATTCGCTGATTACATATCCAGGATATCAAGCATTCCTTTACGACGAGTTCCCCCCTCAAGATTTGAAACCTGAAATGGCTACTATGTTTTGCAATTACTTCTCTGCACTCATTCGAACTGGACTCCTTTTAATAAGTGCACTGAGTTCTGCTCAAATTCTTGAAACAGTCAAAAACATGAAGGACAAAGTCAAGTTCAAGAAACTGTCGTCCTTCCAATTTGTGATGACTGCACCCGCTCTTGAAACATGTCAATACGAGGCAGTCGGTAAACTTTTGGCGTCAGTCTGTTTGCGTATTCCCTCAATGCTTAGGGATTTGTTTGAAGCGGCTTCTGGTAAGCCAATTCAAGTCTGTCGGAACATCCATTACATCTCCGTTTGGGACACTTTCTCAAAGTATTGTATTTCACAGAACAAGACGTGTCAAAAGTTTGTCGAAGGTATTAATGGCGTCGATAACAAGTGGACATTACACTTCTCTGCTAACTTCCATTAGCTTATTTCTTCTATTGTGAGTATATCACTCATTTATTGAAGTACTTCGATCACAAATCAGACCAAT
>NW_004440261.1:1795-14066 GCF_000330505.1 Entamoeba invadens IP1
ACTTGACAATAGGGGACTTCTGAGTAAACCAAAGTTTTGAGGTCCTTTCCAAAGATCGTGTCTTTGATGACCATCCGACTAGTCACAAAGTATATCCCACCAAACGCAAATGAGAGCGAAAAGATGTCTGTGACCTCTTTCTTTGAGACTAACATGGCTTGGTCGGGTTGAATAAATAACGTGACTTTGATCTCCACAGACTCTCCTGGTTTAATAACACCTTCAGTAACAGAGACTTTGTAATACACTGGACATATCATTCGTGTGTCCGGGCGTTGCTCAAACTGGAATTTAGTTGGGTAGTTCCCGACATTTTTAATTTCGAGACTTTGGACGTATGTGGATGACAGTTCGACATTCTCGAAAAGGAGTTCCAATCCCTTTACTTCGACTTGTGGTATTAATTTCTGTTCTATATAATCAGACATTTTCCACAACTTGCATTGAACTTCCTCCAATTTGTCATTAAATAGCTTCGAAGGGTACAATAGAAAGCAGCATGAGACTGGTTTATGGTCGCTTTGAAGCATTTTGGCGTGTGATGTATAGTTCAGTATTTGGCTTGGGTATGCATTCTGTTTCCTTATAAGTACCCTGTCACACCATGACGGGACTCTCTCTGCGTTATAGACATCTGAACCAATATCTATTTTAAACGTTGGTTTGAATGTGATTTTAGCCTCATTGAACCCATTAAAGACGATTTTGTTTAACATAGCAGTATGTAATTGGTCATGTTCAAATAACTCCTCAAACATCCCCTTCTCGACTTTATCTCGAACTTCTTTGTCATCCATTTGAATTCGATAATTCAGATCACCCATCCATATGACATAGTCGTGGTCTCCTATAACTCCCTTCTTATCAAATTTCAAGTCTTTCCATATAGTATTCCAATGCTCATTCCTCTTGCGAAGCTTCTCCGGCTCGATATGTGCAGCCAAGTGGGAGTTAACAAAGCAGAAGCTTGTCTCTAACATATCAAATCGAATTGCTACGCCACCTTTATTCGCACACTTCATAGTCCCGACAGGCAAACACGCGGTTGAGACGTTCTTCATTAAGTTTGCGATGTCAGGTTTGGCATACATGAATATAACGATACCACACATCTGTCGGTGTGTGATGTATTGGTAATTTCCTTTCCTCTTCACCGTCTCAAGTAAATTCTTCCTCCACGCTTCACCTTTAGTCGTCTTCTTACTTCCTAAAAAAATGTGTTCCTTGTCCATATCTAATTCTTGTGTAGCTACCACTATGATGTCACTCTCAAAATCAATGTCTATCCACTCACTCAAATACTCGGGCTCAAAAACATGTTGGTCGACATTGTAGGTGTGGCATGACACTTTCAGCTCTTTGCTTTCTCGATACTCCGAACTCAACTTCTCTAACATTCGCCCAATCCACTCGTTCCGATTTTTCAAGTAAATCAAAATCTCTTCATCTGAAACTTGTGTCGAAAAGTCGCCGTATTTCTCGTCCAATTCATCGTTCCGGGAAATGTAGCCACTGATCGTGTTCTCGCGGACTTCTTCTTCATTAAGTATTTTCTCAGTGAATTCCTCGTCTTGGAAATTCAGTTGTGTGTCTGTCGAATCGGCTGCAGTAAGCGCAACATCTTTTGCTTTTGTCTCCGCCTTTTTGTCGATCATTTCGACAAACTCAATAACAGCATTTTCAGCCTCAGGAGTCTCTTGTTGTGTGGTTTCCGTTGTAGTATAAAGAATATTCACTACAGGGTCCAACATAAAGTCGTTCATTTCGTAAAATCGGTCTATCGTGCAGTCTACACGGTCCAAGATCTCGGCTTCACTCATATCTTTTACAAGTTCTTATTGCTTGTGTATTTGATAGTTATTTGGTTCTATATCTCTATTAGTTATTTATAACAATTTAATTATTATGATATAACAATTCTATTGATAGAATACCACTGTTGATTGAATTTTCATTTCTATTACTATTAATTAGTAATTAATTATATAATACATCAACTATTTCATAATTATTAATTGTAATAATATACTCTTTAGTTAAATAATAGTATTATACATTAACTATAATATTCTAATAACATTATAGTTACTATTAAATAACTCTCTAATTAACACTATAGAGAATTGGTTACCTATCAATTAGAATGAAAATGACTAAAATACAAGCAGAATCCAAATAATCAAATAAATTCAAATTCAAATCAGTCCACCACAATCGAATAAATCATTGATACTTTCTAAGAGAGCTCCAATCCATCTTTTCCAAATCCGAAGAGTTAGCGGCTTCAAGTTCTTGGATGAATTTCATGTTGTTTAATTTGATTCTATCCTCATTAGCAACTGTCAATGTACAGAAGTTTTCCTTCACTTTGACGTTTTTGATATCTTCAGCAATGTTGACCAATTGTGAGCAACACAAGAAGCATGATTCCCCCACATAGGTGACTGTGGATGGTATATTAATTGATTGGAGTTTTGCTGAGAAAGCAAAAGCGGCATTTCCGATTCTTGTTATTTTCGATGGGAGTTTCAACTCGACAAGTGACTTACAATCAGCAAAGGAATAGTCTGGGATCTCTTTGATATGGTCCGGTAAATTGACGTAAGTCAGTTCCAAGCATTCTTCAAATGAATTAAAACCAATAGAAGTTACTATAGAGGGTATATGAATTTCGGGAAGACTCTTACATCCCGTGAAGCAGAAATTAGAAAGATATGACACCGTTGTTGGGATTTGGACTTCCGTCAACTTTTCGCAATATGCAAAGAGCCCTTGTGGCAACGAGTCGATTCCATTCAAGACAACCCTCATGACATTTTTATCTAACGCAAACGCAAGACTGGGAATATACAAATTCGTCTTCGCGCATATGATTTCAGTGATATTTGTACACCGCTTAAATGCCATCTGCCCCAACTTCCAAATGTGGTCTGGAATAGTGTACGACTGCAACCCACGTGGTGGCGATGAGTAGAAGCAAGCGTCTCCCATTCGGTGAATGTGTTTTGGTATGATAAACCCGAACCGGATATAATCCGCGCCTGAATACACCACATTTGGGCATTCCAAATTCACTTTATAATACAGCCACAGTGATTCAGTGTATGATACTTCTGGGTAATACACATATTTAACCATCCCAGGTTTCTTTCTGAAACATCGTGGATCCGTGTAGTCCGACAATTCGAAGTAAAAGTATTGATTCTTGATAAGGGGGAATATCGTAAAATCATCAATTGGGTTGAATTCAGTGTATTCGTTTGTGAAGAGTCTGAACTTCTTGCATGTGAACATGATGTGAATGAAATCGCGAGCGCTTTTGAGGTAAAACCCAATCTCAAACAAATGGGAAAGTCCCAAATGAGAGGGTGGAAGCTTAACTGATGTTTTAATGAAGAAGTAATTTGGTTCGGGGGGTTGAGGAAAAGAGGGGAATTTTGGATAAGACGGGTGAATATGGTATTTTCCAAGAATCGTCTCCTCCTTCTTGAGAAGTTCATTTCTAATAGCCCTTTGTGACATCACTTCTATTGTTTTATTTAGTTATCTTTTTATAATAAAACTAACTAAATTAATATTAAAAAGAATCTTGTGGAAATAACAATTGTATGAACATGGCTGAAAAGTTCTTTAAGAATATCTAGTTTTTTAATAACTCAAAAAATCATTCATACTAATTAGTGTTACAAAAAATGTTTTTATTGAAAAAAATGGAAAGTGAAAAAAATCTTAAACAATTTTCGTCAAACTCGAAGAAAAAAGAATTTCTTTTTACTAAGTTTTTGTATAAATTTATTTTGTTTGTAAAATTAACATATCCATTTAAATTAACACAATTCTTTTTTATTAATTCAAAAAATAAATTTTAAGTAAATAGAGTAATTACAATTATTAAATAAATAATACAAACTAATCAACTAATTATAAAAATACAAAAAAACATTGTTAAATAAAATGGACCACCAAAGTGAAAAAACTTATTTTTTTACAAACCAAAACCAAAATGAATCCCACAAAAATGGGAGATCTCATTAAAATACTATTATGATTATAATACCGCTAAAATCCCGAAAAAACAAAGAACTTTAAAATGTTTCATTATTTGAGAAAAAAGACCAGAAGATCTTTAAAATCAGAGCATGAGTTTACGAGTCAATCCCTCCTTTGAGACTCGCACAGCCAGAGTAAAGGGAATCAGTTTTCACCCAACACGTAACTGGGTATTGACATCTTTACACAATGGAAAGGTTCAACTTTGGGACATGCGCACCCGTACCCTCCTTCACGTCTACGAAGGTCACAAAGGACCCGTTCGATCTGTGATGTTTCACCCCGACCGACCGATCTTTGTCACTGGTGGTGATGACACGAATATCATAGTCTGGAGTTATACGACTCATCGCGAGATCTGTCGATTGACTGGTCACATGGATTATGTCAGAACTGTCCAATTCCACCCAACAGAGCCTTGGATCATATCAGCGTCTGACGACAGAACAATTCGTGTGTGGAATTGGATGTCGCGACAGTGTGTATTACTTTTACCGGGTCATGAGCACTACGTTATGTCTGCATACTTCCATCCCAATCCGATGACTCCATTGATCGTGTCTGCGTCGTTGGATCAAACCGTTCGTGTGTGGGACATTTCCGGATTGAAAGAAAGAGGCGAAGGCGTAGTCAAGTTTTTGATCGACGGCCATCAACTCGGCGTCAATTGCGCGGTCTTCCACCCGAAACAGCCGTACATCGCGACAGCGTCCGATGACAAGACCATTCGACTTTGGAAATATAATGAGACCAGAATGTGGGAATTGTGTTGCTTACGAGGACACACATCTATAGTGTCTTCTGTCGCCTTCGTTCCAAGTTGTGATGTGTTAGTGTCCAATTCAGAAGACAGAACTATTAAGTTGTGGGATATCACTAAAAGAACACTCATCTCATCATACCAGAGAGAACGAGACAGGTTCTGGGTGACAGCAGTTCATCCGAATGGATACTCTATTGGATGTGGGCATGACTCGGGGTTGATTGTATTTAAGTTGAGCAACCAAAGAGTCCCAGTCGTGCGTACAGACGACTCATTGTATTACATTTGCAGAGGTGCTGTGAGGCTCTTTGAGTTTGCTGGAAAGAAAGATGCTGCAATTGTCAATTTGCCGAAGAGACAGACTGCCGGTGTCAACAACCACGCAAGTGATTTGGTACTTGACGAGACAAGGAAGTATATGTTGGTTGCGTACGCAAAGCAGAACTCACACGACATTTACAACATTTCGTCTTCACGAGAAGCAACTGCCCTTCCGACAAAGGGTGGATTTGTTGTTGGACTGAAGGGGTGTTACGCTGCTTTCGACAGAGGAACTGCAACTGTTTCAATTAGGAAATACGAAGGAAGTGTCATCCGGTCGATTACATTGACTGAGAGGCCTGAGAAGATGGTATCTGGTCCATTCCCATCGACCGTAGTTTTTGGGACTCGTGAAGAAGCGATCATATTTGATGTCGAAGAGCAAAAAGTTCTTAAAGTAGTCAAGATGAAAGCGTTGAAGCGAGTCGTTTCTGGTGGAGCGTATGGGGACTATGCTGCGTTGATTGGGAAGCGACAAGTTGTGATGATTGGAAAGAAGATGGATGTGGTGTGCAAGTGCAATGAAGTAGCTCGAGTGAAGAGTGGGGTATTTGTTGGCGAAACACTGTTCTACACCACGTCGAGCCATTTGAAATATTTGCTTCCGAATGGCGAGGGCGGAGTTATCAAGCAACTCGACACCGTCATGTACTTAGCCGATGCAAGACCACCAAAGATGTATTTAGTCAATCGTGAAGGACAGTTGAAACTGTTGACCATCAACCCCAACGAGTATTTATTCAAATTGAATGTCTTCTCGCGTGATTATACGTCGCTTGCATATATGGTAGAGCAACGTGATGTTATTGGACAGTACGTCGTCGGATATTTGCGCAACAAAGGATTACCAGAAGTCGCTCTACAATGTGTGAGAGACCCACAAATTCGAGCGGACTTGGCTCTGAAGTGCTTGGATTTACAAGCCGCGTTTGAGGCGTGCAAGTCACTTGAGTCTCCCCAGATGTGGAAGTCACTCGGTAACGCCGCGATGATATCTGGACATCAAGAGTTTGCAGACAAAGCGTATCAGAAGACTCAAGATGCCACAAAAGCCGCATATTTGTATGTAGCTTGTGGCGCAAAAGAGAAGCTTGACAAAATCACACAAGTCACCGATACATGGAAGGACTTGAACGCAAATTTCACATGTGCTGCACTTGCTGGCAATCACTTGCAAATTGTAAAGTGTTTGTTTAATGCGGGGCAAATCCGTATGGCGTATATTGCTGCCGTCAAACACGGGTTGGATGACCTTGCAACCAAAATAGCAGAAGAGATCAAGAACAAAAACCAGACGGTCCCCAAGATCCCATCGGACAAGAAAAAGATCCCATTCCCAGAACCCCCAACAAACATTCTTTTAGCTTCTAAGCCTTGGCCTGTTATGAACTAATTCTTTTGGACGTTTTATTCTGACATTCAAACAACACAGTAGTAATAAACTATTCAATCAAATCATCAATCATCGTCTGAAGAAGACTCTCGTGGTGAAGACTTCTCTGTTTCCATCTTTTTGTTGTTGTTAGTAACCTCTTCAACATCATCACTCTCAGAATCTTCATTAAGATCCTTTTCTAACTCACGTTGTACTAACTCTTTCAGGGAAGACCCTTTATCGGTCTCTTGTGAATCGATCAATTCCACAGTCATTGGATTGGGAGAGATCTTCTTGCGGTCTCTCAGGCGATTCACAAGTGGTTTGTCGCAATCAATCTCTTCAGACTCGTCGTCCTCTCCATTTGAAACTTCAATTCCGCTGTCTTTATCGTCTTCTTGAGACAAGTCTTCATCATTTTCACTTGCTTTGTTGTTCTCTTCTTCTTTACTTTCTTCACTGTCTTCTTCCATTTGAATTACTTCAGCTTTGTTCTCTTCTTCCATCTTCACACCTTTTGGATTCTTTGTTACATCATCACTCCCACTATCTTGTGTTGTATGAGACTCTTTACTCTTTGTCTCACTTCTCTCGTGTTCTTCTTCTTCAAAATCATTGGAATCACTATTCTCTTCAATAACAACGACAGGATGGTCTTCTTTCATTTTCTTTGAAGTACTTGTTAAAGGTGCGGTCACCTCAACCACCTCATCAGACGATTCTTCACTTTCTTTACTTTCTTCAGTACTCGATGGACTTTCACTTTCAACTTTTTTTGTTGCTTTTGGCTTTTCGACAGTATTTATGTGTTGTGGCATTTCTTTCTTCTTCTTAGATTCTATCTGCTTTGGCATGTTCTCTGCTTTCTGTAATTTCTCTGTTTTATTCATCGTATAATACTTCTGACTTTCATCGTCGTCGTCACTCATCACATTACTCAAAGATTCATCTTCTTTGAGTAATTCTTCCTCTTCATTCAATGACTCCGACATACTCGAACTTTCGTTGGAAAAGCTGATATCGTCGTATGAACTAATATCAAGTCTATACTTCGCATGCGACAAATCGATCATTCTCTTCAAAAATAAGAATAAGATCCGGACACTCCCCTCGTTCGACACACTAAATACCTTCAAGTCTCCATACATCTTTTTGTAATACATTTGGTCTTGGTAACATATTGGCACGCGTGTACCTATTTTAAGTAAATACGAGTGAAGCTTATTAATGAAATTGGCCGTTTTGAAATCAACCGACTTGACCTCTTCAACACACATTTTGACATTTTTGAGTACATCACTACACTTCACACGTTTCACCTTCTTTTCCATATCCTTCTCCCACATCACTAAAAGGTCTTGAATTCGTTTGATAGTGTCTTCTAAGAAATTTCGTTGCTTTTCGACCTCTTCAGTACCAGGAATAAGACTGAACACACGGTAATCACTTGTTAAACACGAGTTCTTGTCGAGCATCACAGTAGTTAAACCAAACTCTTGTGTAACTAACTGATCGACTTTGATTTGGGAAAGCACAGAATCTAACACCCCTCCCAACTCTTTTTCTCTATATGAATTCATCGATTTATAGTAATTGATTAAGTTATGCAATTTGAGGGTAGTGTTGACTAACATCCATGACAACGATGTAGTCTCCACTATCAGATATCCATTCAACAAGTAAAACGTTCGCTGACCGTCGGTGCCAAGTGTCAAATTGCCAACTTTGTCTGCCGACCCTGCAGCCCCTTCCTTAGTTTTGAAAAAGAGTTGAATCATCTTCCCTAATACAGAGACTTTAGCACGAGTTGGGACTCTGTAAATGGATCCAAATCGTTTCATGTAATTAATCACTTCGTGTGAAATTTGGTCTGAAAATCGCGACATCACCTCCCAGTTATTTGCCATTCACAATATTGTAGTAGACTTAATGGTTTACAGATACCATTTTAGTTGTTTATTAATTCTAGCATATATTTAATAAATAAAACTATATATGAAATCGACTTTGTACAGAAACAAACGAGAGTAATAAGCATAGGGATCGTATAGGGGGTGATTTCAATTCTCATTCTAACAAGATACTCCAAGTTGTTATGTTTGAATAGGAAAGGAAGAATGAATTTATAGATTTTTAGACACGCCCAGTCGTCGCGCGTGTCGTTTTCTAAATAGATCGACACGACGACAGCCTTAAATGACGCATCATCTGTTCCAATTTCCGTTTGAAATTGTTTCAAAAAGTTCCAAATGAAAATGACTCCACGCGTTATATCTCCCGCTTCATCGCCCATTAATGTCATTGGAACATATTGGTTGTTTATCGCCATATTTCTTTCCTAGTTCACTTTTGAGGATTCTTTGTTTTCTTTTTTGTAGGAGATTTTTGGAAAATGTGCTAAGCACCAGCGAACCTTTCTCAACCCTTTGGGTTGTACTATATCGTATGACTATTTTTACTATATGGAATTGGTTTGTATATCTTGTAGAACAATATAACAATTGTACTTTTAATTATATCTATTAACAATTATAGTTTTAATCCTTCCTCTTCTCCTTTTACCATTAGTGCATAATATTATATTATACAATATAATAAACATAAAAACGTCCATTATAACTTATGGATGTTGTATCAATATATTACAAGAAATGTTGTTGTATCAATTTTTCTCTTCATCACTCTCCTTAATTTCTCCTTCAGAGCAAAACTTCAAAGCAACACCTTTTTTCTTGTCAAAGTCCACAGGAGAGTTAAGAAAAGATCTTGTGTTCTCACCCGTTATGTCTTTTCGACAACGGTCTGGTCGAGGAGTTTGGACCAGACGTTCCCTTGGCTTGTGGGCGTGGATTAAGATTCCTCGGTCGTGGTTAAAATTATACGGCTCCATATCGTTCCCACCAAAGAGTGTAATGGAATATGATGGGACATAGCAATTGATGACTTCTGGTATATCTCCACGCCTTTCCATTTTGAAGATCATCACTGTCGTGTGGTCGCACTTACCTGGGTATTCATGGGGGTCTTTCGGGTGTTTTTCGCCTTGTCGTTCTTCCATAAACGTTCGAATTCTTGTGGTCATGTTGACCACATACCTACTTGTGTTTTCACAAAAATCCTACCAGTCAATACACTCACACACGTGAATTATCAAGAAGCGTTGATTGATTCCATTGAAATGGTTTCTTTATAGCTTATTATAGTAACCAGTCACTGTCTTACTCATCGAATTCCTCGACATATAAATTACTATAAATTATAATATAAATATGGTTAAATATAAGAAATGTCATAATCAAAATACAAACAGCGAGAGACACTGAATTGGTAATAAAGTCCATAACTATCTCCTCAACAAATCTTGCCTTCTTCAAAGAACACTCCACGTCCTTTTCGGCTTCTTCCCATGTTTTGTATTGCAAAGAAACTTCTTTTGGTGTTTTTCCGGTGATGATTGGATCGAAGTTGTCGTGATATCCATCAGTTGCCATAACCAAGAAATCGCCCTCATTGCATTCACAAATGTGGATATCACCGTTTCGCAAATCGGGGAACAATTTATCGACAAACGGGCCAATCCTCCCCCCACAATCGGGTACTTCTTCAAGACTCTCTCGTAAGTTACCGACGACATGAGACACATCCTTTGTTGTTATGTTGTATCTTAAAGCGTGGCAGTCACCTATTGAGAGTGACAAAAGATATATTTGAGTATTGATATAGAAATAGGTGACTAACAAGATAGTGCTTGTTCCAATATGAAAAAGGTTTCCACTCTCTATGATTGCAACATGACCGGCTACGACAGAATCGACCATCACCTTTCCAATATCCCTCACATTTTTGCACATAAGAATGTTTTCAATGACTGAACTAAATATCGTGTTAACCGCTACAGTAGCCGCCTCACATACAGATGGTCCTATTCCACACCCATCCCCTAATACAAAGATGCCCAAGTTTTTAAATATAGCACCTTTGCCTTTGTCGCAAATCGGGTCGCCCATTTTCTTTTCATTTCGATATGGATAGGTCGAGAATGAAGTATACGAGAACGTGTCGGACGAGTAGATTGGATAGTGATTTGGAGGAGGGGTTGTATCTATCACTGTAATGGGTTGATCGTATTTATAAAATTTGACCTCGAGTTTTGGGAGTTTAGAGATGAGAGGTGAAAAGGTTTCATCAAAGCACTTCTCTATTTTGGTCTTTTCGCTTTTGGAGAGTTTCATGTACACCTCGGGTTCTGGTTTTTCTGTTTTTTTATTTTTCATAATTTTGGTTTTTAAAAAAATGTTTCACTCATTTTCTTGTTCTTAGTTATCTTCTTCAGTTTGAATATGTTTACTAGTATATTTATAGATATTTTATTACTTAATTTACTAATATAATTGGGAGTTGTTATTGAAAAAAGTTGAGCTTATATAAAATTGTTTTGATGTAATTCATCGGGATAATTTACAGAAATCTTAAAAATTTGAGCATTTTCTATTTTTGGTTGCATTTCACATTTTTTGAGTTCATTTTGTTGGTATTTGAATTAATCATTTTGCCAAATTATTATCTTTAGTAAATTTTTTTAATTAATATTAATAAAATTTTAATTTTTTTTTTTCAAACAGTTGTTTTAAAATAAAACAAACAAAACACCAAATGTATTTAATAGAATTAAAATTTACTATAATCAATTAATTAAAAGACTAATTTATATATAATAATTTATACAAAACTAATTTATTAGTTTTTATTATTAAAAAAAACTAAATCTTACATTAATAAATTCATAACAAAAAAACTAAAGTTCTTTTTAACGTTAATTTTTTGTTAACTTTTTTGTCACCCTATCAATTGAGTAAAATAATCAGTCTTTTTATTTTACTCCATTTACTGTACCATGAAATTTATATAATAATAATATAATATATAATACAATAAATAGAACATACCAACGCCTTCAACAAGACATTAGAACTTGAAAATCAATGGGAAAAAGTATTAAAGACGAATGGAACAAATTGACCAAAGCAGAGTTTAAAGTTCCCGCCGACCTTGATACTGTTTTGGTACGTTTAAATAAATTTACAGTACAATATACCAACCTTATTGCACTCTTAATTATCGCGTCTCTTTTTTCTATGATGTTTGTAGACACAATTTCATAAGATAAGAATTGCTAGAAGAACGAATTGATGGAGTAACCAATAGATTTGTCTTTAAACCATTTGTGTGGGTTGTGTCTGTCACTCCACTTCCTTACATCGTATACCGAGTACTTTTAACAAAAAAATATGGAGTGAAAAAGGAAATTTCTATCATCGATGAAAGTCAAGTTGTAATGGTGTGTGGGATGGTTGGTGCCTATGTCGCATTTTTGGTTGATTCCCTTCCTGTGCTTGTGTTGGGGTTGATCCTTCCACTCATCGTTGTTATTCCAACAGCTGCTTTCCACGCTTTTTAGTTGTGTTTTTTATTATTTTATAATGGAACTTTTATTACTTGTTTTGGTTTGAGTTGCAAAAGTGCAATTTAAATGGTTTTGATTCAAAGTTTTTATGGTGTCAAGAAAACACCATACTAATGTGATTGTTGTTCAAAATTAAAAGTTTTTTTTATTGCATCTACTTTTCATGTAATTAAAATATAATTATAAAAAACTATAAATTACAATACAACTGTAGTTTTTTTAATAATTGTTTTGTATATATTTGTTATATATAACAAACAAATTACCAACAAAAACATTCTAATTAATAAGAATAATA
>NW_004440261.1:14166-17139 GCF_000330505.1 Entamoeba invadens IP1
ATCATTTCAAACTATTAAAATATAATAAAAATTATAAAAAAAAAACACAATAATAATTATATTATTAATATGCTTATTTTACTATATAAATAGTAAATGTAACAATGAAATGTGGTTAATAATTTTAATAATATATTTTTCCTGAAATATATTTAATTTTTTTCAACCCTTTTATCTCAATTATACCAAAATAAAATTATCGAACAATCCCGTTTATCAAAAATCAAAGCAAACTTCACTTCTTTTTTGTGGTAAAAATTAAAAATACCACAACAATAAATGGTCTGCTGCATTTTATAGTATTGTGTACCATTAGTTATTATTTCTTTTTTCGATTTTAGTCATTTAATTATAGAACACATCCTGTACAAACGAATTCAATGATATGATAGAGAATATAATAACAGTGTAGAAGTCATTTTAGTAATTAAAAACTATGAATGCCGAAGAAAATATAAAAAACAAGTATTACTCAGGACTGGTACAGTCGTGGTGTCAAATGAGTGATAAATGGCTTCTAAATATAACACCACCTCAAACGGAATTTAAATGTGTGTGGAGTAACTATCAAACATGTTTGGGTTGTTTCACCGAAAAGAACACATAAAAGATCCACACAAACAACAAGTTGATGCACTCAGGAAGCAGCTTGATGTGAAGAAATATAGTCTTCCATCCCACACGGAACTCCGTGTCGATATCAAAAAGGGTCGTATAGAGAAACTCATACGCACCAAACAGATAGCACCGATATACCCCACCGAAGACCCGTATTGTGAAGACGATAAAGTGTGTATGATCTGTTTTGAGACGGTTCGGCAAGGCATGAATTGTTTAAATTGTTGTAGTGGGAAGCGGTACATCTGCTCGAATTGTTTAGTGACGCACCCCAAATTTAATGCGAATGAAGTCACTTTATTTTGTGATGTTTGTCAGAAACACACGACACTGAGTATTTCTGTCGTCGATATAGAAAAAGAGGCAGACAAAATGTTACATCGTCCAACAACAAATAATGACATCGCCGCTCTTGTGAAGAGTTCGAATGAAAATTACCAAGAGAAGAAAAAGAAGAAACTTATTGGTGTGAACAAAGATGTGATTGAAAAATTCAAATTATTTGGCATTGAACTCAGAGATGATATTCCTCCTGAAAAATATAACGCAATCGATTTGAACTTAATCACCGATCAAGAAATGGCCACTACTCTTCTTATGAGTATTGAATAGTTTGATCTATTCTATTACTTTCCACATCTCAACATGTTTTGTATTCGTTTTTGGTTCTTTTTATTATTTGTATGGTTTAATTTTATTATATCAACGAGTTGATAAAATTAAATGTCTCTCATCATAAAATTTATTGTCCCGTCACAGTATGTCGGAGCATTATTTTTCACAAAATTATCGTTCAATTTTTTTTTTGTGAATTATGAAACTAATAACCAATTATATTTTTATTATATTTTTTTAATTGAAGAAAAGTCGAATCACATCTCTTTTTCTAGAAAATAGAAATTTCGTAAAACAAGAAATCTTTTGAAAAAACATAAAAAGTTATTTCTAAAAAAAAGACTTATCATAGTCTTTTTCAATCGTATTTGATTTTTTCGCTAATTGGCTATTTTTTGTCGCTTGTTAAAATAATTATTCTTTAATTAAAAAAACTATACTTTATAGTAAACCACTTTCCCTTGCCTTTCTTTTTTTTTGAAAAGTCTTTTCTATGAAGATTGTAAAAAAATGATTTTTTTAATAAAAAAACATTATTTTGTTGTGAAATTAAAAAACAAGTTTAAAATGACTTGTTAAACTTTATTTGGGTTGTATTGTTCGCCAATTGTCTTTTATCGGCATTTCGAAAAATATGGATTGAATATATGTTATAATGATTAAAATATTCACCACAAAACTATATTAGTAACAACAACTCTTTTAAAAAGAATGAAGTGCCTATGAAACACTTTTATTTTCGAACTGTAAAATATAATTAAAAAACCCTCAAATTTGAAGACGACTTCCCCCGAAAAACAAGCATTCCATCGCGACATTATTATAGTTTAATGTAGTATTTTAATATAAAGTAATAGTATCCCTGCCACACCAAACAGAAACTTTTTCGGCGAATATAAAGATTAGAAACTGAAAAAGTTCAAGGAGTTATGGCGCCGAGGAGTGTTCTGTTGTATGTGAAGCTGTTAATGGCGAGTTTTGTGCAAATAGGTATTCAATTTACCTACTCGGCGATTTTCAGTTTAGCCGGTCCCCTTTTCAGCACACAATTCAAAATGAGTTCTGCGGGGACGAATGTTATTTTCATGTTAGTTGGTCCATTGATTGGATTTTTCGTACAACCCATCTTTGGTGCCATTGGTGATCGTTGCACCTTTGTTTGGGGGAGAAGAAGAATCTTCTTAGCTGTCGGAGCATTCATTGATGTTCTTGGGATGGGTATTATTGCTGCGTCGACATTCATTGATAAAGCATTAGTCGATGAATCCTCCTCATCATTCTCTGCAAGCATTCAATCAAGTTCTACCGTGAAAGATACATTCAGTAATCACTTGGTTGGTGCTTTCTTGGCACTTTTTGGCCTCTTTGTCGCATTTACTGGTGTCAACTTGATGCAAGGACCTTCACGAGCCATTGTCTCTGATATCTTCGATGCTGAAAATCAGCAAGATGCCAACTTAATGATTAATGCGTGCTGTGGATTTGCTTCTGCTGCTTGTTATGGTATTTCCGCGGGCACAGTCGGTAACAACAACATGTTTTTGATCATGTTTGCTATTAGTAGTGCGACGGTAGCTGTGACTGTTCTTCCGACTTGTCTCTTCTCTAAAGAAAAACGGTTTGAACCGACTGATGGGAAGAAGTTGAATATCTTATCTCCCTTCATTGACTTGTTCCAAGCCATTAAGATGATCCGACTTGATATCATCTTTATCTTGTTAGCTTTAATGTTCGGATGGA
>NW_004440261.1:17239-18386 GCF_000330505.1 Entamoeba invadens IP1
ACTCAATTGCGCTGTGGTCATCGCTCAGTTCATTTCAAGTGGTATCGTGGCGGGTATTCAAGCCGCGTGGAGCAACTACCTTGTTGCAATGATCATCTCAACAGTCTGCTCTTTCATTGCAGCAGCCGTTTCGATCGTGTTGTATTTTGTCAAGACCAAGGATGACGACGCACTCCTTATCAATCCAGAAGATAATAATAACTAATCTATTCTTTAAGTGGAAGTCGTCCTTCTCCTTTCTTTTTTACGTCTTTTTATATCCACCTTTCAATTTAATAGAGATTGGTAATAGTTAATTTTACTATTGAAAATCGCATGCGAGGGACGAATTTCTAATTCAAAAATGTAGTATTTGCTTATTTTATACTTTTTAAACAGCAGTTTTGGGAATAAGTAATCAAAGACTCATCAATGATAGATGTCCCAAAATTGTTTTTTTCTTGGTATGATTGAGTTGAAAAAATCATTTTTGAAAACATCAAAACCCTAAAAAGTAAGACCACCAAATGATATTTCCTCTTTTTCTTTCATATGGTTTGAAATCGTGAGTATAGTACATTAATAATACAAGAGTAGTATAAGTATAGTAAAACTGAATAAAAAGTAACTCGAAAAGAAAGATGTCCAATCCAGAAGAGAACCACGACGCTGTAGTCGAGAAAGACAACAAAGAAACAAAGCCTGTCAAAAAAGTGAAGAAAGTGAAAAAGACGACAAAGAAGGCTGGTCTCCCCGACTTTTCCGCGATTAAAGTGAAACAAAAGCCGAGTGAGAAGAAGTCCTCCAAGACGGAGAGTGAGAGTTTGTACACATACGATCAAATGCTCGACATGATCTATAAGAAGTGTAATGTGACTCAAAGCACTTCAAAACAAGAGATCGAACTTCCTCGTATTCTAGTCGTCAGAGATGGTTCGAAACGTGTGATCTGGCAGAACTTCAGTGATATTTGTAAACGTCTTCACAGACTTCCAGAAGATGTTAAATTGTTTGTCCTTGAAGAATTACAAACGATGGGGTCGATCGACTCGAAAGGCGGCTTTACTATTAAAGGTAACTTGAACCCAACACATCTCGAGACTATCGTGTACCAATACGTTGCTCAGTTTGTCCAATGTCCCGTCTGCAAGTCACTTCAACACTGAAC
>NW_004440261.1:18486-23344 GCF_000330505.1 Entamoeba invadens IP1
AAATGTGTCTTGAATCTTGAGAAGCTGATTCTCCAACTGTTGGTTCTGTAACATCTGCTCTTTAATTTTGTTTTGTAACTCGACGCTTTCCGGTTGCGTTGCCGAACTATCTTTTTTGACTAAGCACATCACACTTTCGCGATAAACATCATCTTTTGCTTTGGCAACTGCTTTGTACTCAAACGCAATTTGGTCGATGCGTTTATTCATGGCTTCTATAAAGGCAAGACAACTCGTTCGCGCCTCTTCATTTTCAATATCTTTGGATTCTTGCACTTCCGTTTTGATCTTTGCAAGTAACGCGCTCGTCGTCTTCAAATTGGTCAACTCGGAGATCTCTTGGTAGGTTTCTTCGTTCATCGGTTTCAAGGACGGACACTCTTCGATGAAGTTCTTGATCTCCTCCCCTTTCACATTGTAATTGTCATAAGGAACTTGACTCTCTAAATAGTCGACAAGTGCTGTTTTATCGAGCACATCACTTTCCTAATGGTTAACGCTCCTGTTACTGACCCACACAAGACTAATAACAAACACAAATGACATCTTTGACCCAGGGGTCTTGTAACGCGTCACTTATAGAACACCTCTTCTTCGCCTCTTTCTTTAGACACAACGAAAGTAAATTCTTCAGTCCATCAGATGCGCTTTTAGGAAGAGGGATCTTCGCATTCACTACAGTAAACAGTTTTAAGAGATCCGCCATTTCAGCAAATGGAGCTGTCCCATTCATCATCTCCACAATAACAACACCAAGTGCCCACACGTCCCACGAGTCGTTTGGCTTTTTGTCGTTCCCGAAGAATGCGTCTGGCGGTACTATTCATGAGTATCATTCAATTGTATTAGAGTTACTTGTTTAATTCTAATTCAACGTACTAATACTTACGAATTCCTAATAATTATAGTAAAATGTATTATAAGTATAGTATTGTCAGAGAAACAAGAACACAAACCGAACACTGGACCCGAGCAGATGGCAAACTCTTCAGGAAAAATGCCGAAGCACTTTACCTTTCCGTCTGTGTTAATGAAGATGTTAGAAACTCTCAAATGTGTGAATACAATTGAATTGAGAGAAAGGTAGTGGATCAAATTGAGGAGTTGGATCACTATGATTTGGACTGTTTCTTCATTGAAACGCGTTGATGAAAAGATGTAGTCGCTGATTTGACCGAAGCCGCAGTATTCAGTGATTAAAATGCAGGTGTCACCATCTCGAACTAGGTCTTGCACTGTCAACACGTTGGTGTGATTCACCTTTTTGTGGTAATCGACGACATCCTTTCGATTATTGTGTTGTTCACTCCAAGAACACTTCTCGACAATTGTATTAAAAACAAACTTCCCAATGAAGTTGACTAAACCGCCGATAGACATGAATAAGTGAGACAAGGTGTCGAGTCTCCGTGTCGAGAGCCGAATAGATGAACCCGGCGTATGTTTGTCCAAGAAGAAGTCCACGCTGATACTTTCCGATGTTATTAGGAAGTTGTTCGATCGGGTTGTCAAAAGGATCTGTTTGCTCAAATGATGTGTTTTGCATCAAAATCCTGTTATTTTTGCTTTTTCTTTTTCTTTTCAAGTTTCTTGGATTTTTGCTTTTAACTATTTCAAGTGAGTTAAATTCATAGGCAATCAATAGGACTTTTTATTAAAAACAACTTTAAGTTATACCACCAATAGTTTAACTTTTCTATCTTTTTATTCTTTTTTCTTGTTTCAAATGTAAAGTAAATAATAATTATTTTAATAAAATATAATTAAATTTATTAGTAATTGTTTTTTTGTTTTATTTATTTTCCAAAAGAAATTATTGTTTCGAGTTTAATTTAATTCAAATTATTGATATTTGAACCATTATTTTTTGTTTTTGATATATAGTTAAATATTAATAGCTTTATAGCTTTACCTTTGATTATTTAATCTTCTTGAGAAAAAAACTTAATATCAAAACTATACAAAAACTATAAAAATAGTTATTGTTAAGGGTGAAACCTTTTAAGTTTATTTTTACGAGATAAAAATGGTTATTTTTTTCAATAAAACTTGAAAAATTAAAAAGAAATAAAACATTTTATTAAACTTTAACTCAAGAGTCACTTTTGTCCTGGTGGTTTCGGGAGAGGACGTCTAGATGTCAATTAACTTTCAGAAGCCCAAAAAACAAACGATTTGTAACTCATTCTACTTGCCTCAGTGAGGTGAGAGTGTTGAGGTGGTGATGGGCGTTGATGATTTTCAGGTACAATTTCGCTTTGACACTTCACCAATTTTTGAGGGAGAGGAGGTTGAGCTTTTTTCGGTTCTCCGATGGTATGGTCGACGCTTTTCATTTTCTGTGGAGGAGGTGGTGGTGGTCTTCTTTTTGGTATTTCAGTTTTTTGGTCG
Source organism: Entamoeba invadens IP1 (assembly GCF_000330505.1). NCBI lineage: Eukaryota > Evosea > Mastigamoebida > Endamoebidae > Entamoeba > Entamoeba invadens. The sequence continues at coordinate 20,878 of NW_004440261.1, forward strand.
TTTTTGATTGTTTGAGGTTTGACCTGAGCTTCGACTTGTTGTTTTTCGACGACTTTGTCGACTTTTTGAGTGACTTGAGGTCCACTTTTTATAGGAGTTTTAGTCTTTTGGACTTCTTCTGAGTCTGATCCAAACGACAAATCCTCGAACTCTTGCCACTCGTCTTCATTCAAATTCTTTTCATCTTTTCCTGACAATATTTGTTGTTGTTCAAACACCGATTTCGTTGAGATGACATTTGCCATTCCTTTCTCTCTCACTTGGACTTTCTCTCCTTTCGAATTCTTTTTGTTTTTGTTATACAAATCAAAGCACTTCGCGCAAACCCTTTCCATATCATTATTTGGCGGCATCGGCATTTTCCACTTCGAGCACTCCCCACAAATACATCTTCCACACGCTCTACAATGGTGTCTTCGCACAAAGAATGTGAAATCAATATGACACAACTCACAATTTAATGCTTCGATATCAGGTTTAAATACTGGGCGTACTATCGTCGACTTATTTGTCCGTGCCGAGAGCGTTGTCGTTTGCTTTTCTATAGCAGTGTTAATCGTATCCAACCAACAGTTTTTGTCCTCTTGATTCTTCGCAAAGACCACAAAACTCTTATTCCCCGACTGGATTTGAAACGCAAGGCGTCGCGATGGAGAGTCTGGGATATTAGTGACAATACAATCGAGTAAATCCATAGTTCCCGAGACCGAGACGGTCCCAAGACTCTCTATTCCATACATCATGATGTCATTGAACAAATAGAAGTATCGAGGTTTGGGGACTTTTCGACATTGTTTCGTTAGAAACCCTTCTTTAATAAAGTACCGCGATGAATTGATCAACTCTCCTTCATACCCTCGTATAGAATCTCGGATCTTAAACATCTTCATCATCCGTTCCGTATTAACTAAAGCTGCGTTACAGACTTTGGCCAAATCTTCCATCTCCCCCAAGACTATTTCTAATGTTTTGTGATCTTTATGCGACTCGTCAGTGTTCTTTAACAAGTCTTTGATGAGTAACACATACCTTGGGATCCTTTGCACAGGCATTATAAGTAATGACCGCAGGGGTTGTTGCGATGGTCCTTCTATTTTAAGTCTGCATTGCTCTAAATACGCAGTCGCCTCTTCGCTCTTCTCGAGCTTCGCAATCGAGCCAAGACATACTTCGTTATTCCCTATAAACAGTTTGTAGACTTTAAGGAATGGGATGAATCGTTGGAAGCACTCGCCAACAGAGTCCGACAGACTTCCCTTTTGTTTGTACTCAGTCATATCAGCCAAAAATGCTGTTGCTATATTAAGCACTTCCTGTAAATACAGAAATATTTCAGTTTGAGTAGACTCCGTAGTGTCTGGACAACTTGCAAAATAGGCCATATAGACATCAACACAAATTTTGAGGGATTTGACATACGAGTCTTCTGTTGTGTAGATTTCATTCACTATGTGCTCTCGTTTTGTTGATACCTCTTTTGTCCCTTCACTCATATGTTTTATTTTTTAGTTTTATTGTTAGAATCTACTTATTACCACCAATAACAAATAACAATACCTTCTCTTAATATAACATTTAATTTACTATAACTCGATGGTGTATAGCATTCTAATAAATTCTACTGTCTCTCTAGTTCTTGTCCATGAAAATTTCATGAATGAGAATAATATGGTGTTAAGTATTATAATTATAATCTTTTAATACTATTGGCTATTAACTCACCTTGGCATAAAGTAACTCACTTTAACTATTTAAAATTAAATATTCGTCGTTTTACTATAAAAAAACTATACTCATCAAAAAAAACTATGTTTAGTATATCCATAGTTCAACAACTATATAAAGTTTGTAAAATTTATTTAAAAAATAAACCATAATTAACTATATTTATAATACTCGAAAAATAGAAAATAAAATAAATGGTAAAGAAAAAATTTATTTGGTACAAATATTATCCAAAACAACAATATTAAAAATTTGACAAAATTTACATTTATCAATTCAAATTACAGTCATTATTCGATATAAGGGTTATTTGATATAAGGATTTATTCGATATAAGAGAGAAAAATAAGAGGAAGCCCTTATATCGAATAATAGAAAAAAAAAATAAAAAAAAGATATTTATGTGTTTGCTTTTTGTTGGTTATTTCATTATAAAAACTTAAAATGGTAATAATTGGATTAATTTGTCACTAAGTTAAAAAGTCAAATAAAATAATATAAAAACCATGTTTTATTATATTTTTAATTAAACATTTTTATTAAAATAAACAAAATAATAAATTTATAATAAAAATAGATAAACAAGTAAATTTTATTTAGAAATAATACAATGAATGTATTTGCATTCTTTCAAAAAGAATACTTTCCTTGACAACTACGATTCATTCCGTTCATTAACATTTACAGGAATGTCTTCATTTTCAGGTTCAATATTATGTAATCTTTTTTGTAATTCAAAAAT
>NW_004440261.1:23444-24337 GCF_000330505.1 Entamoeba invadens IP1
TATTTTGGTTAGAAAAAAATTAAAAATAAAAAAAAATATTTTTGTGACAAAAAACAAACCGAGGTATTTATTTGTTAATTATACAATTCCTCATTTTTTCCCTTATATCGAATAACATTGGTACATGGTATTCCCTTATATCGAATAATGACTGTAAATCATTTTGAGTTGTTGTACAATTTTGTTATAAACTATTGGGCAACAAATTTAATATATTTAATATATATATGTGTTTATATTTTTATCCAAAATACTATTATGCCCAAACAGATACATATTATTTAATTTGGTGGAATCATTTTCGTTGTTAGTATGAAGTTACATGTTTAAAAGTTTTAATGTTTTATTTAAATTGTATTATATTTTTCATAAAAGTGTGAAAGTAAACAGTAATTTTTTATGAATCTTTTTTATAAAATCGTCAACAAGTAATAATTAAATTTGTTTTTATTTTACTTTGATAATTGTTGTGGTGTTAAAGAAATACAATGGTTTCATTTTGTGTGTTGTGAGATGAAAAAAAATATTATGATAATTAAGTAAAAATAAAACAATAAATAACACTTGTCTATAATTGTTAACATAAGTTGCTGTATTATATTTGTGAATAACGATGCAATGACTAAAATTAAAAAAAAGTATTATACTATGACAAATTCTTAAAGATTTTTCATTGAACAAACGAAATGTCACAATTATTAAACATAAGCTCCAATCAGAAATTAAATTATTTATCTCTTAATATTTTATCAAAAAAATATCAATAAAAAAATTAACACAAATGTTTATCTTTATTTACACATTCAAAGGTTTTGTAATGCACTAACTTTGTTTTTTCAATTAATTAAAAGGTATACAACTTAGAGACAACTTTAAATGTTAAAACTATACAT
>NW_004440261.1:24437-29708 GCF_000330505.1 Entamoeba invadens IP1
TTTTTTAAGTGAGTTACTTTTATAAAAGTGAGTCAAAAGCGAAGTAGTGAGTCATATTTTGACAAGTGAGTTTTAAAAGTGAGAGGTGAGTTAATAGCCATATGTATTGAAGAGTATGTAAATATTATAATAATAATTATTGGTTTTCAAATTTCATTAATAAAACCATTAAAATATAATATAATTATAGTTTATTTAACCACTCAAAATTTCATTGAAGCAAATAAAAATGTTTTTCCAACTAAAAAATGTTATTGATGTCGCTCCCAAAAGACCACGTACTTGTCACTGGTTCGCATTATCGTCTTATTGAGCGCACCGTCCCATCACATGGACAGTTACAAGAAAAGAAGTGTGAGATGTTAAGTGGTGTCAAGCCACGAAAAGGGGTTGAAATTGTTCCAATTGTGTACTACCCCGTCACGCAACGTCAGTCACAATTTGTAGTAATTAATCAATTCCGTCCCCCCGTTGGGTACACGTGGCAATTTCCAGCAGGACTTATCGATGACGGAGAAGAGCCTGAGCGAAGTGCAATGCGTGAGTTAACGGAAGAGACTGGGTTTATTGGCGAACGAGTGCTTCGCATGACAAGTGTCATCTATCCGTTCCCCGAGTATTCGGACACACAAATTCGGATGGCAACAATATTAATCAACGGGGATGATCAGATGAATACAAAGCCTATTCAATACCTCGGGATGTCTGAAAGTATTTTTGTGCATCTTGTTGATACAACCCAATTCAGCGAATTTGTGTGGAAAAAAGTCGAAAAGAATGAAAATGTTGGTGGAATGATGTTTAGCTTGGCTTGTGGAAATATGTTTCTTGGAGATCGCTTCTCATTTCTAAACTAATTTTTTGTGTTTTATAATGTTGTGTGGAAAACGATTTAAATAAAACATATTTTTGATGGAATTCAACATTCAGATATTTTTAATTAATTTATTTTAACTATAAATATTTACCATATATAGTTATTTTTATTAAAAACAAAAACGATTGTAAATAAATCAATAAAATAAATAACTAACATATATAATTATTAATGAAAGCCCATTTCCATATGCCAACAAAACCAGAACTATAATAATAAGGTTCTATATTATTACCATAATAGTAAATTAAAGAGAACTGAACGAAGCAAACTGTTTTCTAACATCTTTATTAATGAGACCAACCTTTCTTCAAATTTTTCAATTGCCATATTTCCAGAAATCTGCAACAGAAAATCGGTTACGTTCTCTTCGCGACATTAAACTCAAGAAAGGGATTGAGATGTATATGTCCGAGATCAAAGAAGCATCACAACAAGTACCTCTAATGTTAGAATTGAACAACTTTCTTTGTGAATGCACAAACGAAAAGTTAGCTCGAAAGTTAAACAATGAAGACGTTCAGATTGTATTACATTTAATCATCTCGTCACACACCGAAATTAACACTCAAACTTTTTTTGCGACGTACCCTTTTTTCTTGTTTTTTCTCGACGACTGCCTTTCCTTCTTCTCAGACTTCCAAGTCAGAAAGGACGCACTTGACTTTGTAATTAAGTTGATGCTCCACTTAAGCTTCGACCAACACTTCACACAACTTCTCTTAGCAGCAGCAGACTTTCCCGTCTTTGGAGGGTATGACTACAAATACCTTCAACCCGCTTTAATGTCGTACATGTATGCATTCCCTTCAAAATCAACACTAGAGAGGAAGACAGAAGCCGTCTACTTTATTACTACTATTCTCTCAACTTGCTTCGACAAAGAGTCCAACATGAATAAACTGGGCGCACTTTTTAAAGGTATTATCACAGAGATTTTCCCCTCTATTCTCTTCAAAATCCCAGACTTCATTAACACCTCCGTACACGAGAAATACCTTTTGACAGAATATAAAGAGGTCGTCATTTTGTTCCTCAAAATATTCCTCATTAACCCAACACGCTTCGTCGGGCTTTGTAAAACATTTTCTTTTCTCGACACATTCAAAACAATTTTTGTTATTGTAATGGAGATGGGATGGACCGCGAACGAGTTCCAGGAACAAGTACTCCCAGCACTCAGGTGGTACTTTTTCCTCTTTTTTAGCCAAAATGTGGAAACCCTGAAGTTGGGGCTGGGGACAGAAAGGCTTCTTTTTTTACAAAAGTTTTTTATTGAAAAACTTGAACGCTTTTTGGTCACGCGAAAGATACAACAAAACGAGGATCTCAAACTGTATGAAAGCGTGATTGGATTTTTGGAGGGATGCGCCAATTCGTTCACTTCATACGATCTTGCGTTTTGTATCTTTTTTGAAAATGTTTTTGAAAAATGTTATGTAGCGATTTTGAATGGGATAATTCCCGTTGTGGGCAATTTAGATGGGAGTGTCGATATTTTTGAAGTCGAATTGGCACAGAAAAGTCAACGACTTGTGTGGACTTTACTTGTCGTTTTGTTCAAAATCACGAAAAATCAAGAAAGCGTTTGGTTTGATGGAGATCACTCACTCAGAAAAATCATCATGTATTTAGTTTGTTCGAACGAGAAAGCCTCAAAAATATTAATTGATGCTATATACAAACTATACTGCATAATCGTAATAAAGATGAAGGAAAAATTCATGGTATTGGCATTAGAAAATCATGAGGTTTTGGATTTGATGGCAAAACGAAAAAAATTCGAGACAAATTTTTATGGGTGGACTGAAGAGGACTACAAAACGATATTTCAAAGACTCTCAAAATTACTTTTGTCGCTCGACACACTTGTGGATCCAACTATTATAACAAAAGTAAAAATCTTGTCTGAAGACCCGAAAAAAACTATCAATAAGAGGAAGGTCATTTATTTGTAAAATTCATTTTATTTTTTTGTGGTTTGATCTTGAAGAGTCAAAGCGCGTCAAGATCTTCATTTTTTTGAAACGAAAGAAATTTAAAAATACAAAACAATATATTTTATAGTTTTATATATCATTGTTATTGGTTAAAAAAATGTGTTTTTATTCGTTTTTTTAGTTTCATTAATAAAAAAAATAACAATAATATTAATTTTGTTTTTCATAAAAAAATAGAAATCCCAAGTTTAAAAAAAATTCACTACTTTGTGAGAAAAATAAAATTTGAATAAAATTTTGAAAACAATATTTACAAACACTTTTTTTTTACTTTTTTAAAATTATAAAAAACTTTGTTAATAATAAATTAATAAACCATTAAATGTATTAAAAGAAAAAACGTAAAATAACTAAACAAAAAGTTAAAGTCGATAAAATTTCAAAAAAAGAAGAAAATTTTTTCAAAAACAAATGAATATAATAAAATGTTAATAAATAATATATAGAAAGTTTTTGATGAAAAAAGACCGACGAAAAAACGTTTAATAAAACAAACTTGAAAATGTTAAGCAAAGGAATGGCAAAGAGTTACACATTTAAAGTCCTAGTAATTGGGGAGTCCTCTGTTGGAAAGACGGCTATGATGGAAAGGTTTTGTGAGAATCAGTTTAAAGGTGATTACATGTCGACCATTGGTATGGACTTCAACACAAAAACAGTCACGGTGAATGGTACGACGTGTAAATTAAAGATATGGGACACGGGTTTGTTATTCAACTGACGCAGAGGAACTTTTTTGAAAAGAAACTCACAGATAGCTGGACAGGAGCGGTTTAGAAATGTCACAACGAGTTACTACAGAGGTTTGTTGATGGTATTACAGAACGATTCCATGCTATCGAGTGATGGTATTAGTGAGTAGAATTCCATATAAGTTGGATTCATTGAGTGTATAAAATGATTGATGTGTAGGGACACAGGGATGTCTTGTTGTCTACGACGTGTGCAACCGTGGAACATTTGAGATGTTGGATTACTGGATAGATGAATATAAACGCGAACAACCGGAGTCTGAAATCATCATTGTCGGCAATAAAACAGATAACATCAACGAGAGAACAGTCACAGACCAACAAGCAGAACAATTCTCGAAACCAAAGGGTTATAAGTCGATGACATGTTCCGCACTGAACGGCAATAATGTGAAAGAGGTCTTCGAAGCACTCACTACTCTTATATTACAAAACAAGACACTTATGGATAATTTGCCAGACTCCACCGACGATGGCGTCGGCGTCAACCCAGAAGGTGACAAGAAAAAGTGTTGTTAAATCAAATAGAATTCCACAGAGGTGTCGAGTGTGCTCATTCAATTGACTTCTTCTGAATGGATTGAGTTCTATTTACCATTATAATAATAAGAAGTTTATTATTTATTTTACTATAGAATAATTAATAAGAATTAATCTATAATATAGTTTTGTTTTAGTTTTTATTAATAATTTGAATTAAAACATCTTACTTGAGTTTTGTTATGTTTAACAATTGCAATGAGTTTGAGTATGTTGCAAGGAGATGAATGTTAAGTGTTTCATCTCAAACCAATATGAATTTGTTAACTTTTTAAATTTCGCTTCTTGTAATTTATTGATTTTGAAAAGATAAGATTTGGATGTAAAAAACAAGTTTTTTAGATTTTTGAGGAAAACAAGAAAAACAATTTTTTTATTTTTTTTTGTATCTAAAAAAACATTATTACGTCAAGATCAAATTATTTGAGTGCGAAAAAAATGATGAAATAGTAAACCTCAAATGGAAAAACGATTGTATAATTATTTTTAATAATATTTTTATTATATGAAATAGTATTTGTAAAAAGTTTGAAAAATATTCGACTTTTTTAGATTACACTCAAAATAGAAAGTCCAAAAACAATAATACCACTGAAATTGATTGGGTATTTCAAATGGTTGTTTTATGATAAAAAAATTATAAAAAATAATTAAATTTTTAAAAAAAAGAAAAGCAAACATTATCAAATGACAAAAATATAATATGATTTAAATTGAAGAGTAAACTATAATTATTTTGAAAAAACCAATCAACTTAACTTCATTAGTTATTTATAATAAAAAAATAGTTTGAGTACAGTCAGTTTTTATAACGTTATTTAATTTCAAACTTTATTTGTTCATTTTGTACCATAACAAATGGAAAAAAATCGGGAATACATTCGAAAAATTTATCGCAATAGTTCTTTTTTTTACTTTTTATTAATGCCCGTTTTTTTACACGAAAATAAAGCCATTTTTGTTTAAAAAAATAACGTTAAATAATTGGCTCTTAAATACTATTAATAGAGAAGGAATTAATATTGGTTAAGAGAAGTACAAATAAAAGGGGGTCTTGAACTTTGAAAGACACAAATGTCTTCTTTCAGAAAGATCAACACTC
>NW_004440261.1:29808-31021 GCF_000330505.1 Entamoeba invadens IP1
AATAGCAATATTTATCAAATAGTAACACACCCCGATTTTTTACGATTTTAAAATATAAATTTTTCGATATAAAATCACTCGATGTTTATAAAAATTAAAAAATGTTTCTTTGTTTTTTTAAATAATAAAAAATTCAACTGATTTTTCAACTTTAAAATAATGAAAAAATGAATGTCAATGAAATGAGAACTAAATGGGGTTGTATTTGTTTTTTACTATAAAAAAAAAATTTTAAACGAACCTTTCCCTTTTTTATTATATTATATTAATATATAACCATATAGATACTATAAATCCAACAGACGTATCTTTGTTGTTTTTGTTCCAAAAGTGCATCACAATGAAGTATAAACTACAATTTTTATAATAATATTACCATTAATATATTAAACCAACTATCGCAGTACAAAAATGTGTTAGTAGATAACAACTGTTAAAATTATTGTTGTGAAAAGTATTGGAATGAATTAAAAAATCGACCAATAGACAAATAATGACTAATTTTAAGTATTAGAATACGACAATAATATAAAAAGTGACAATTAAAAGTTAGAAAAGAATCCGTTCAAATTGGTGATAAAAACAGATGCTAATATTATCTTTGATTATTAAAGATTGTAAAACTAGTAATTTATCATCCTCGACAAAGTCTAAAATGGTGATGTTGTTTGTTGTTCTTCTATTTGTTCATAAAGGTTGGACACAATTGACTTGTACTCCAGGTAATCACCTTGTGAATGGAATATGCAAACAGTGTCCCAAAGCAACTTATTCCCCCAATGGAACAGAATGTATACCATGCGCGCCCGGTTCTGTGACAGCACAACCAGAAACTGTGTCTTGTAAGGTTTGTGGAAAGGGCACTGCGTCAGATGCAGCACAAGAACAATGTGTAGGGTGTGTAGCTGGGACTTATAGTGATAAAGATGGGGCTACTCAATGTGAAACGTGTCCTCCACGGACATACTCTGAATATGGTGCAAAAGAATGTATAGAGTGTGTTGGGTGTGTTTCATGTATAGCAAATAATTCTGGCAAGTGTGCAAAATGCAATCCCGGATATGTATTTATTGGGGACAGATGCGGGATTTGTCCTGCAGGAAAATATTATGGTGACTATTCGACATCATGGACTGTGTGCTCTACATGTATGAGTTATACATTTTCCACTGGAGGTGCTTCTGCTTGTACTCCATGTGATAAAAATTGTAAA
>NW_004440261.1:31121-32121 GCF_000330505.1 Entamoeba invadens IP1
TTGTCACCGGGGTATGGTCTAGTCAGTGGAGTTTGCACGAAGTGTCCAGTTGGGTATTTTGGAGTTGGTGGAATTTTGACATGTCAGAAGTGTGGAGTTGGAAACATTTCGTCTTCTGAAGGATCAACTTCATGTACGCCATGTGGAGATGCGACTGTCCCAAATAAAGACCAAACTCAATGTGAAAGATGTTCAAGTGGTTTCTTTATTAACAGCGCAAAGACATGTGAAGAATGTGGTGCCAATTACATTTCTGATGGTGAAGAATGTTCACAATGCGAAGAAGGAGAAGAACCCAATGAAAGTCGAAACGACTGTGTTGAATGTAAATCGGGATTTTATAATTCACAAGAAGGGGGCGTTTGCGTCGAGTGTCAGAGTGGGACGTTCTCTTCATCAGAAGGATCAACTTCATGTCAAAAATGTTCAAATATATGTAAAACGTGTGACTCGAAAAGTGGTGTATGTTTGTCGTGTTACGCTGGAAGTAAATTAAGTGAAGGTACATGCATAGAATGTCCCGCGGGGACTTATCAAAGTGTTGATTTCAGTAGTTGTACAAACTGTGCAAACAATACCTATTCATATTCAAATTCAACGACGTGTGAAAGATGTACAACTTGTACAGAGTGTGACTCTACAACTGGGTATTGTACAAAATGTCCCAATGGATATCAACTCAATTCAAACACAAAGAAATGTGATTCATGTTTAGTCGGGTATTATTCCAACCAAACTACAAATATGAAGTGTACTAAATGTCCCATTGGATCATTTTCATCATCAAATGCTTCACTAAGTTGTACAGAATGTGAAAGTGGAAGTTATGCAAATACAGAAGCATCAAACAAGTGTACAAAGTGTTCACAATTATGTCCATTCTGTAGTGCACAACGGGGAATGTCTAATTGTTCAGTGGGTACGACTTGTCATGTGTCTGTGGAAGTGCAAGCTGGTATATATGCAATCCGACTCTGCTGTCAATGTGTGAAGTGGTATA
>NW_004440261.1:32221-37112 GCF_000330505.1 Entamoeba invadens IP1
CATGTGTTGAATGTTATGAACCATATGTATTACAATCGGGAAGTTGTAATTTATGTGACACATCAATGTACTATAACAAAGGAGAGTGTGTACCAAAAATGACTGGATGTGCCGAGCAGCTTGTCGGTGGGTGTTTGAAATGTTCCACAAACTACAATTTAATTGAGAGCAAATGTTTATCGCAATCGTCTGACTGTATTTTGCAGAATATCAAAACATGTCAAATATGTAACAACGATGTCATTTCGATCAAAGGGAGTTGTACGAAAGACACATTCTGTAAATATGGAATGACGACTAATACACAAACGTGCATTCTTTGTTATGGAAATTCTGTTACAGACAACACCGGAATATGCTCGTCAGTGAACGACAAATGTGTTTATGGAAGTGGAAGTATTTGTTACCAATATATCAACGGAACTTATTTAAGTCAAAGCAACGAAGAAATGTCATGTGAAAATTCCGATATTTGTTTATATTTAGCAGTTGAAAACAAAATTGTTGATCTGAAGTGTAAACGTGATATGTATCAAAGTGGTGATAAACATATGTGTAATACTGATAATTTGTGTATACAAGGTGTTACGAACGATTGTATGCAATGTGATGAAGGGCATCACATCATAAATGGGAAATGTGTTACAAACACAAATTGTACCATTCAAAATTCCGATGTGTGTATTTCATGTGACACAATCACAATTTCTGGGCGATGTGCCACCATTAAAAATTGTAATATTTACAACCATAATGTGTGTTCAATGTGTCAGTCTGGGTATTATAAAACAGACACTGAATGTGTTGATATATCAATAAGTAAGTACACTGGGTGTACAACTATGTTTATGCAAAGTGGATGTGTTGAATGTTCTTCGGAATATTATCTCGAGTCTGGATTGTGTCATACACAACCCAATTCCACTCAAAAGAGTGAACTGGAAACCGACAATTGTTTGGAACGTAACCAAAAGGGGTGTTTCCGTTGTTCCGATGGCTTTTATCTTGACAATTTGAAATGTATTCCATGTGAAAACAATTGTGTTTATTGCGCAAACAAGACCTTCTGCACAAAATGTGACGATTATTCATATTTAAAAAATGGTGCTTGTACTCAAATGAATTCACTCATCACAGTGTGCACCCAAATGATGTCCACATATGATGGGTGTGTGACATGTCGTGACGGGTATTTCAAAAGTATAGATGGAAGAAATTGTGATGCATGTAATGAATCTTGTTCAACATGTTTAAGTGGTACAAGTTGTCTTGAATGCAATCCTTCTTATTACAGAATAGGCTATTCTGGATTGTGTCAGCCCTATTCTACTCTTGACAACTGTATTAACAAAACATCACATGGATGTACTCTCTGTGAAGACGGATATTATCTCTCGCATTTGTCAAAATGTGAAAAATGTCACTCCAATTGCACTTCATGTGAGTCTGAAACAGTATGTCTCGCTTGTACCGAAGATAACATACTTAATGAATTAAATTTGTGTGTACATTATTCAAATATTCTTAATTGTTTGGGGGCGATGAAATCCAAGTGTTCCAAATGTATAGATGGCTATGAGACTCAGGAATTTGATACAACTTGTCACAAATCAAAATCAAATGTTGGACTTGTAATTGGTCTTTCCGTAGCTGGATTTATTATACTGTTAATTGTGGGTATTATAATTATCGTTCTCTTTGTCATTTTCCACTCACTAAGAAATGAGGAGAAAAGGAAAGAGGCGCAGGTGTGTGTGTTCTTAATGAAACGCTCAAATGTAACAATGATTCCACTTCCAAATGGTATAGTGAGTAGTGCTAAAGAAATCAAATATGATGAGACCCTTCCTGTTCTTGAAGAGTCTAAGGGTCTCATTTGTATAGGTAACAATTCTAAGAACACTTTAAAAATTCAGTTAACAACGATGAACACTCAACATAAGTACCTCATTCGAACCGAGCCAAAAATAGTGACAGTCAAGAAAGGATATGCTTGCGAATTTGAGATCTTTGTTACACCACAGTGCACCTGTAAATTACTCGACCAAGTGATCTGTGTGTCCCTTGATATTCACAAAGGCGAGCAGTACTCGACCAACATTCCCCTTGTTTTTGAAACCGAATTATCTACACACTTAGACCCCGACGAGTTGTTCGAAGAGAAGAAAATTGGAAATGGATCCTTTGGAATAGTCTTTTTAGGTACTTTCAGACGTAAAAAAGTGGCTATAAAGAAGATGAAACAGTCGACCAATAATGAGAAAATGCTTGATGAATTCAAAAAGGAGGTGGAGATGCTTGACAAGTTTAGAAGCGATTACATTATCCACTTTTATGGTGCTGTTTTTGACTCTTCGAAGATCTGTATGGTCACCGAATTTGCGGAGTATGGGAGTGTACAAGACCTTATTACTAAAGATCACAAAAACAACACAAACGTGTTGTATGGGAAAGATAAACTTCGTGTGAAATTTATTAGTGACTTGGCAAATGGGATTAAGTATTTACACGAAAATGGAATCTTGCATAGAGACATTAAACCCGATAACGTCTTAGTCGTTTCACTTGAATTGAATGTTCGAGTGAATGCCAAGTTGACTGATTTCGGATCATCCAGAAATATCAATTTATTGATGACTAACATGACTTTCACTAAAGGAGTTGGGACACCTATTTACATGGCCCCTGAAATACTCGAAAAGGAAAAGTACAAGAAATCAGCTGATATATTCTCTTTTGGTGTGACATTCTATCAAACACTTGTGTGGGATGAAATCTACAAGAAAAGTGATACCAGGTTCACTTATCCGTGGGGTGTTGCTGACTATGTCTGTTCGGGACTTCGACTGGAAAAAACCGAGTCTATGGGTGATGGGGAATTCGAAATTATATCGGATTGTTGGTGTCAAGATCCAAATTACAGACCATCGATAAATAGTGTTGTGGAGAAATTGTATGCACTTGAGAAATAATTATTTATATATTATTACTTTTAGTAATTTTTATGAATTACTTTACAATTCAATATTATATAATTTAAATCTCAAATATAATAAACATTGAAAAAACTAATAACAATAACTATTCAATAACATCATACTATTTAATTAAGAGTGTTAACGTGATAGAGCGTATCCACACGGAAATGGTGAATCCCTGTGGATTGGATTATTTTGTGTGGATAGCAGGGTTCGGGAAATTTTGATATTTTACATGCAAAAATATTTTTTTATGTTTAAAAAAATTTATCTTATAATTGCATTTTTTCTTCTTTAAAAAAAGGAACTAATCTTAAAAAGATGTCTTAAGTAAAAATAGGTTAGTGGTAGCCAATATATTTATAAACAATAAATCTCATATAAAAACACCAAAAAATTCTAAACCCGTATTTAGACGTTATTTTAAAGAAATATTGTGCAAAAAGTTGTTAATCTTTATCGGAATTTTTGAAAAAGGCTGATCAATAACATTAATTTTGAATAACAAATTAATATATTTAAACAAGTATTGAAAGTATATTAACAAATTGTATTAATAAAATCACAACATGTCTTAAATGAAGAAACCAAAACGTATTTTTGAAATACGAAAAGATAATGTTTTTGTGTTGGTTTGTAATTCGAAACAAAACATAATTCAAAATCAATCGTTTATCAATAAAGTCAATTCGAACATGCCATTCAGTCTAATCAACATAATTTGATAATATCATATATCCGCATGTCTACTGTTGATATGAATCTGTTGTCAATTTAAGACAGAACATTTATAGCGGAGTTTTCACATTGGGCCAAAGTCATTGGTAAAGTCTGTGTGTCAGTGAGTAGTAATCAAGTCATTGATGCAAACTTGTGTATTAATCTTATTACAAATATGTTTCAAAGTTTAAACAGAAAAAACATGTTAAAAACTAAAAAGAATAATAAAATAATCATTAAATTTACAAATCTCCAAGAGATAAAACAATCAAAAATTCCAGAAAAAACAGAAAAAAATCAATTAATTAACTTTTTGTTCTATATTTACATTTCTATGATAAATTTTATTATTATTATAATATAAATATATTAAAATAATAATTTCAATAAACCTGTTATATAATGTCATAAACCACATATGAACTATATCATTAATAATATTACAACCATTATAATTTATTGTTTTTATTGTAATTATTAATAATTACAATACAAATAATACAAATAAAGTCAAAATTTAAATATAATTTTATATTTTATTTATATAATTTATATAATTTTATATAAAATTTATATAAATTAAATAATGACATTGCATTACATCAAGTTATTTATTGTACAAACTTGCAAAATCAAACACTTAATCATTTATAACCAGTTACTTTTATAATTAAACTTCCACATGTATTTTAAAATTGCCAAA
Organism: Entamoeba invadens IP1; assembly: GCF_000330505.1. Taxonomy (NCBI): domain Eukaryota; phylum Evosea; order Mastigamoebida; family Endamoebidae; genus Entamoeba; species Entamoeba invadens. The sequence goes on from NW_004440261.1 coordinate 36,623, forward strand.
ATGAAAATTTTCTTTTGTGATAATTTAAACTTACAAAAAGTCTTTTGAATATAGTTTGTATTTTCATATTTACTTTTGTAACTTGTTTGACACTCGAAAAAAACCTTTCCACTGATACTGATGTCGGAGGAATGGAAAATAAAAAACAAAGAAGACCATATAAAAATGGGTATTCTTCTTTATTAAAGGGAAAAGAAGTTAGATTGAAAGTGTCCTTAAAATCTTTACCACGTAATTCCATTTCGAATTTTGAAAGATGTTTTTTATTTTTTATTTCTTCTCGTTTTTCATCAATTTTTTGTTGTTTATTGTGATATTCATCATAAAGTTTTTTCCATATTTTTTAATTTCTTCTTCGTATTTTTTGTATTTATTAGGAATCTGAAATTGTAGTGTATTTATCATAATTTCTGGTAAATTAAATATTTCTAAAATATCATCAATTTTTGATTTGAATTTTGAAGATATTGGTGCTCGTAAATTTTTATAG
>NW_004440382.1:0-1439 GCF_000330505.1 Entamoeba invadens IP1
CCTTTGATTAAATTTTTTGTAACCAACAAGCGAGATAATATTTTTTAGTGTTATTTTTTTCATGATTCTTTTTTAATATTTTGAGATCCATTTTATGTAAGTTGGTGCCAACTCATCATAAATAATTTTATACGTCTCCAGATGTAACTAGACTTTTCACACTGGAAATTTACATTTTCCCTGTTAATTGCAAAAAATTAACTTTGATCCACATGAGTAACTTTTAATTCTGATTGCGTTTTTGGAATTTTGGCACACTTTTACATACTCTGGTAAATTTTCAAAAAAAGTGAAAATTTTTCTTATATCTCGGATCCACATGAGTAACTTTTAATTCTGATTGCGTATTCGTTCGAATGGCAAAAAAGTGAACACTTTATGTCTCATTTATATGAAACAGAAAAAAAGTTATGATAGCTCTGTTAGATTATCAACACTTCACTCCCCCCCCTTAAAATCTTTTCACTTTTTTGCAAAAAATATTCATTCTTTTCAGTTTTCAGCCATTCGAAAAATATTTTATTTTTAGCTCTTTTCATGAGCGAGTATTATAGATATGGGATTTTTTTTACGTTTTTTATTTCATGATCCTTTTTTAAAATTTTGATATCCATTTTATATAAGTTGATGCCAACTCATCATAAATATTTTTATACGTCACCAGATATAACTAGACTTTTCACACTGGAAAGTCAAAAAAAACACCAAAATAAAGTTTTTTACTCGTGACCAATTTTTGATAAATTTTTTTGACGTTCCCCTACTTTTAAAAGTTGAACATTTTCTAACAACCTTTGATTAAATTTTTTTGTAACCAACAAGCGAGATAATATTTTTTAGTGTTATTTTTTTCATGATTCTTTTTTAATATTTTGAGATCCATTTTATGTAAGTTGGTGCCAACTCATCATAAATAATTTTATACGTCTCCAGATGTAACTAGACTTTTCACACTGGAAATTTACATTTTCCCTGTTAATTGCAAAAAATTAACTTTGATCCACATGAGTAACTTTTAATTCTGATTGCGTTTTTGGAATTTTGGCACACTTTTACATACTCTGGTAAATTTTCAAAAAAAGTGAAAATTTTTCTTATATCTCGGATCCACATGAGTAACTTTTAATTCTGATTGCGTATTCGTTCGAATGGCAAAAAAGTGAACACTTTATGTCTCATTTATATGAAACAGAAAAAAAGTTATGATAGCTCTGTTAGATTATCAACACTTCACTCCCCCCCCTTAAAATCTTTTCACTTTTTTGCAAAAAATATTCATTCTTTTCAGTTTTCAGCCATTCGAAAAATATTTTATTTTTAGCTCTTTTCATGAGCGAGTATTATAGATATGGGATTTTTTTTACGTTTTTTATTTCATGATCCTTTTTTAAAATTTTGATATCCATTTTATATAAGTTGATGCCAACTCATCATAAATA
>NW_004440381.1:0-1207 GCF_000330505.1 Entamoeba invadens IP1
TTTATTTAATTTTAATTTTAATAAAAATAAATCATTAGTAAAATAAAATTCAAACAATGAGTTCATATTTGAAAACATTTTAATAACTTAAAAAACGTTTTTTATATTTATAAATTTATAAAAAAAACTTAAAATTGTTATTTTCATGTTGTTTTATTATCATAATATATTGTTTAAGCTTAGTATAAAAACATCTTTTATCATTCAAAACACTAATTTTTGTTAAAGATGACCAAAAAAGATGTATGAAATACTTTCAATTATATATTTGTAATCTTAATATTTACTATTTTATAGTTCCATTATCATAGTGATGATTTGACTTTTGAAACTACAATACATAATAACAATATATACGATAATTACAATTATTTGTTTGTAAAGACGAATTCTATTCAGTTTGTATTTAATTTTAACAATATTGTGATGTTTGGTATCAATCAAATCTGACTTGATACTGTTTGTATTTTAATTACAAATAATATCGTTTTTAAAATAAAATAAAAGATCATTAAAAGTTGATTGATTAATAATAATTAGATTTCGATTATCATTTTTTCAACATCAATATGTTATTTTAACTAATTTCATTGCAAAACATTATTAATAATTCTTATTTCAAATTGTTTAATATAATAATTTATTATTAAACAATAATAATCTTATAACAACCATATAACAATGAGTGAAACAAATGACTTGATATCCCAATTAAGTCAACAATTGCAAGAATGTATGGCATTCTATTCAAACGAACTTTATAAGAGAGACCAACGCATATCCACACTTGAGAAAGATGTCGCCGAATTAAAAATTGTAATATTAAATACACCATCTACACTTGTAAAACAAAGTGAACATTCTTCTGATCACAAAGAAACAACATTCAGCAAAGACGCGGATGACAAAGCTGTTGAATCATTGAGCAACATGTTCCACACCAACACTTGTGATATTGAGAACCGCACAACATTCACACTTACCAGGCTTCTCAAAAAGCTTCAGAAAACATTTAAAAAACTTCAATTCTCCGTCGAGCCAGAAATGTCGTTTGTACAACAGAAAAGCACGTTTACAAAGCAGACAAATGGCAAAGAGGCAATTCACTCAACTGGATTTTGGCGCAGCAAAGAACACGTTTTTGTGAAGCACACCAAAACATCAGTCGTTTTTGAAAGAACTCCAATTTATTACTTTGAAGTCACTT
>NW_004440259.1:0-2413 GCF_000330505.1 Entamoeba invadens IP1
GTTGATATTTATTATTTTTGATTATTGTACTATTATTTGTTATACATATTATGATTAATTTTAATACACTTTTTTAATTGTAGTTAAATTTTTAATAATATTATTATATTTATATTATAAACAATTGATTTGAATTATAATAGTTTATACTATATTATTTAATATTTTTTATTTAAGTTTTAAAAATAATTTAGTATATTTATAATATATTTATAATATATAAATTTCAATTTGTTAGGTTTAATTATAATTGAATGGTCATTATTAAAAACTGTTGTTATATTCAACTATAATAATATAATATATTTTTTCATTTTTAAATAATATCAAATATATTGTTTTGTTATTGAAAATGTAATAAATATAACATTTTAAATAGTTGTTGTTATTCAAATGAATTTTATAAAAATATTTTGATAAAGATAATTATATGAGTTTTACTTTAAAATGTTATTTGAAAATGTGATCCTTATGCAAAATTTTTGGAAAGTTCAAAATTTTAGAAATTTCGGAAAAAATGCATTGCCGAATTTATAACGGACGTTTTTTGAATCTGTTTGCCGGACTATGGTTATAGTATTAAAAAGTTTACAATTTCATAAATTAATTGTATTTAGTTGGGTGCACAACCGTTGACATAATATTTGCTATTTGCCCGTTTTTTAACACAAAAACATACTTTGCTTTAATTGTTTTTTTACAACTAATCGCGATCTACTAATTCTCGATATCTGAGATTTTATTTAAAAGATCTGCCATAACAACCAAAAAATCAAAGCCAAAAAAACCAAAAAATTGAACAATTTTTTGTTATTATGCACTTTAGTTTTATAAATTACGTTTTTACTTTAAATCTTTAATGCGAAAATTATTTACTTTTTTAATTGTAAACTCAATTTTTGCGCTTTTTTACCACAATAAATAAATGATAATATTTCAACATTTTCTACAATTTCACATTATTTAGATTCACCTTATATTATGACAACAATAATTATTTCCATAATTGTTGACATTTAAAAACAAAAAACAAGCTAAAATTTAAGTAAAATTAGTTTTTCTATATAACGGTACTTGTAAAACTACAACAAAATTACAAATTGAGTTAAAAAGACAATTAAATTAATCTATATCCATTTTTTATTTTAAATTGTATGTATAGACGTTTATTTTTATCATTCACATGATATAAAAAGTGTTAGACAACTTTTTTGTATTTTTCATGATTTTTATTATTTTTCACTAAATGTTTTCAATGATATTAATGAACGTTTTATTTTTGAAGTGATAACCACCAAAACACTTGTTATATTATATTTTATCTACATTATAATATAATATTATCGATAGCAAATAAATAACACCAAATTTATTTACTTAATAATAATTATAAATGTCTCTGTAACTTTCTTCTGTTACAACAATTTGTTGTTTTTGACTCGTTAAAATTATATACAATTCAAATCCCACAAAAAAACAAAACATCAATAGTCTTTTATGGCCGTAAGTTGTTGAAACATACAGAGATGATACAATCTTTCTATTAACATTTTAACAATCAACTATCTTTGTTTTATTATTTAATTTTATTACCATATACAAATTGATCTCTATAAACTAAAACTTATTGTCTTTATTTTTTATTTGCTTGAATAAATAGAATGTCAAAGTCGTCTTTATATACAATAAAATACAAATCACTCATATCGTTTTTTAAAATCAATTTTTAATTCATTCATTTTTGTCTATAGTGTTTATTACTACACTATTCATATTGCATTTTAAACGGTGTCTTAATGTTTTAAGTACCGTTTGTAATTTAATTATTTTGTTGCTTTTATTGTATTTTTCGGTTTTTACAATTTATATGAAAATGAAAAAAACAATGTGTTGTTTATACCAAATTATAATATTTACTGTCAATTATTATCTATTAAGTTATAGAAAAAAATTTCTTTTGTTATCTTATTTTTTTCTATTGTACTAATTTGTCTTATAATAAATACAAAATATCAAAAAAGTTATTTCTGATAATATATATTATCAAATATTATTAGTTTTTATCAACTTTTGAGACAAATAAAAAGTTTATTTACTTTTAATCAAATAATGTTCACATGTTTTAATATTCGGACAAATTTAACATTTTTTGCTCATTATTATGAATTAATTGGTAAAATTCAATAACATTTATTCTGAAACAACAAATATGTTTTTATACATAAAACAATAAAAAAACAATTGGTTCTGAGTTGAAAATGAAATACAAATCGAAAAGTAACATGAACACTTTGCTGATAATTGATATAAACAATATAAAATTCATGTACATACAATAGTCTTTATAAAATATGAACTTTTCAAGGAATTAATTATATTAATTGTATTTTTTAGACATTACGACGTAGCAAAT
>NW_004440259.1:2513-5407 GCF_000330505.1 Entamoeba invadens IP1
TTTGGTGTATATTTTAATTGTGTTGTGTTTTACATTATGAGTAATTTATCTTTTATAGTCAATAAATAGGTACACTTTATTATTATCAATATTATCAATATTCGGGTTGCTTAATAATAAAATGAAGATGCATCACTATCTGTAAAAGCTATGCATAATAAATTCATTTTATCGTTATTATATTTTACAACTATTTCGACTCTATCATTTTTACTATGACACAGAAGAGTGTTACTTATTGTTATTATCAGACACTATTTTCATTCTTCGTCATTCAGTGAACACAACCATTTTTATTTTTTATTACGACTATTATTATTTACTTGTTTTGTCAAACAAGAAATAGCAATTTTTATATCGAGTATATATGACTTTTAATCATTGTCTTTATTTTTATAAATACTTTTCTCAGAGTTGGCAGAAAAAAGTCTGTCTCGATAAGATTAACTTTATTTTATTATAAAAAACCATTTTTATTAATTATTATTTCTATTTTATTATTATTAAAATTTACATAACAAGCCAAACAAAAATTCAATAAAATAACAAAGCCTTTATTTGTGATTTAATACAGAAATTGTATATGTTAAAACTGTAAGTAACGACCATGAATGATCTCTACTAATTTTCATATTGACATTTTCATTTCGAAATTGATTCAATTGATTGGCGGATTGAATGTGTGACTTTTTAAACATTCGCTGCGTTTTGTGGGTTTCTTTAATATATTTAAAAGTCCAAATTTGTTGTTTAAAGTTAATTGTTTCGAAACATTTTATTTAAGTTTTTTATTATTAAATTGTGTTGTACTTATTAAATAATAAATCAAATGATTAGTTTGATAAATTTCATGTTTGCTTTCTTTTATATTTACTAAATCTTCATTTTCATTTTTAAAAACAAACATCAAGTGGCCACAATTGACTGTTATGGGGTAACATAATTACAACAACAAAACTCATTTTTGTATCTGAAACGTCATTTTTTTAATGTGAATAAAAAAAATAAATTGTTGTTTGAGTTTACAATTATTTTTGGTTATTTATTTTTTCGTTTTTAATTAATGTTTTTGTAATATTAGAAAACGTTATTTATTTATAATAATAAATATATGTTTTACTATAATTTGCAAAAGCTGACTTTTTTCCACCAACTTTATATTATTTTGGTTGTATTTTTTGTTCTGTTTTGCCTATAATTTTTTATTTAAAAAATACTAGCACAAAACGATTTTTTGGTATAAAAAATAAAAATAATTCCATTATGATAATTTTATATTATTTGTTTTTATCTATTTTTTTCAAAAAAATCACCTAATATTAATTCAAAATTATTAAAACAGTTTTGGGACAAATTTATAAAAAACTGTTAAAAAGAGCAGTATTGGGTTGTTGGCTAAATAACAAATAATTAAATCAAAATAATTAAAAGTAAATTAATACCAAATGATCTTTATTTAAACTTAAAATTTAAACAATGACACGCTTGGAACCATTTTATCTTCGAAATGTCGTCTTATATTTGCCAACATTAAAAGACCTTTTGAATTTTGTTTGTATCAACAAAAATGCTCATGAAGTTGCTCAAAGTTTATATATAAATCCCTATTCTTTACCTGTAAATGTTTTAATACAAAAAATTGTCAAATTGTTTCCAAAATTGGAGACTCTGTATATTCCCTATACAATTTACGAAAATTTATCTTTTTTAGAAAGTTTGGGTACTTTTCTGATTGAGTTACGACAAACATGTGTAGTAAACATGATACGCCATTCTGCAAACATCATTGAAGCTTTATCAACTGAATGGTTTCCAAAACGTGTGAGAAGCCTTCATGTATTCAATGAAGAAGTTAATGTATTAGCCGACAATATAAGCAAATATACTCTACTCACAGATCTGGTGTTTATCACAAATACATTAAGTAAAGATAACTTCATTAAAATCATTAGCCACAAAACTCTTAGAAATGTGACATTTAACGCCGAAGCAAGTGACACTGATTTTATTACACGTGTCGATTTCTCTAAAATGCCAAAAACAAATTTTAACATTCAAATTTTCGCTACAAATAATCAAGACTTGTCTGATAGAAGTGTCGAAAACTTTTCTAAAATATCACCAAACGTCAAATTGTACATTGGATACCTTTCAGATATCATGTTCGACACAAAATATAAAACAAAGAATATCAAATATCTCCCATTCTTTAGCGAAAAAAGTCTGAATCGCACATCTCTCAGAGTTCTCAACAAAAATTTGGGCGAACCAAATCTCTTCGAATTCATTCAAAAAGCACTTCCAACGGAGTTTCAAGTCGTTCGAGACTTCACAATCGACGACAAATTTACGTCCGTTATAAAAGTTGACTTCACAAAGATACAGGAAGAATTTTTCTTTGTTGGAGTTATCCTCAGAAGTGTTCAATTTTCCGAAATAATACTTCCAAAAACAGTCAGATATATATTAATAAGAAGTGTCAAGGGGTCCATTAATACAAATGCGTGCAGAATTGAAAACATAGATATTAGTGATTATCAAAACGACACCTTCAAATTTGAATGTGAAAAACTGAGATATTTTCTTACCGATGAAAGTCCCGTTTGTTTGTTGTATAAAGGTAAAAAAGTATTTGATACTTTTTTCATTAAAGTTGGAGAAAATCTTCCATATGACATCATTGTAAAAAGAAATTCAAAAGTCGTGTTTTTGCGTGGAGAGGAAAAAATAGGGGAGATACTATTTAATGGATGGCTTCGTTTATTTGACACAAAAATTGTATTTGAAAATGTAATAGAAAGTTTTGATATTTCAAATATTCGTACAGACGAAATCAAAATATTTGAAATTCAAAAGCAGATTTCATCGCCATTTTCTTTTGTTTTTGGAGAGAT
>NW_004440259.1:5507-8282 GCF_000330505.1 Entamoeba invadens IP1
TTATTAAAAATTATAATTCAAATCGATTTGAATTATTATTTGATTAAAATATCTAGACGTATTTGTTGCAGGGCTGCAAACTGGATTCAACTGGTGGCTAGCCCGTGTTAATTTTTAAATATTTTCAGCCAGAATTTGTGTTTGGAACTATTATTTTTAATTCGTTGAATAAATTAATTAGGATTTGTCAGCCAGTAGTGATAAAAAAATGGCTCGCCACAAAATCGTCCAAACCATACACATTCTAAAATGATAATAAAAAAGAAAACCATTTAAATAATAAGGAATTGAAAATATAGTTTTATGTAGTTTTGAAAAGCCATAACAAATCTCCATGTTTTTTTAATAGTTTTAAAACATAGTAAATTAAATTAATGGTAATAGTTTGTTGTTTGTGCCAAACAAAAGATACTTAAGTAAAATATAGTAAAAAATAATTATTTATTCGGGGATAAGAAACACACAAAAAACAAAAAGACAAAAAACAATTTGTTATACCATTTAATATTTATGTTTTTAAAAGATGTTTTTTTCTGTATAATTGTAATGTATCACAACCATCTTTTTTTGAATAATTTTTAAAACATAAACATGAACATTTAATTGTTTGATGTGTTGTGTTTTCATCAACAGACATTACTTGTTTTTATGTAATAATAATAATTATAATTTTTAAAGTGTTTCGATTAAATATTCTACAAAATAATGTACTACTGATAAAAGCAAGAAGATTGTTATTTGACATGTACGCAAAATACAGATTTAGATAATTTATCTGAATTCTCATATTAAACAGAAAAAAAAGAAACTTTAAAGTGTTAAATTTAATTAATAAATTTACAATACCAAATTAATATGTGTTATTTTATTAACACTTCGAATAACGTTTATATTTTTGAATTGATTTATTATTACCAGTATATATTTATTTTTAAATCTTTTATTTGTTTGGAGTTAGTAATTTTATGCACATTAGACTTTGGGTACGCGCTTTTTATTATAAAAAAATAGTATTTAAAATGCTATTAAAGCGGAATGTTATATTTTACACGATTCTTTGGCGTTTTTAATATCAATAATTATAAGTAAAAAATATTGAACCCGAAGTCTAATGCATATAATATGCAATAGAAAAACAGGAAAAAATAACATGAACTCAATTTTTTGATTTTTTTTACTTGCAATTTGTTCAATGTTATTTAATATGTAAAATATACAGTAAAATATAACATTTTTATAATTATAAATTATAAATTATAAATTATAAATTATAAATTATAAAAAAATAACAAATAACACCAAATAATGTTTAATTGTTAATTTCTTCGTTCCCTTCTTAATTTTTGTGCAAAAACAACAATGGCAATAATAAGTGCAACAAAACAAAATAGGGTGTAAAATATAACACCTGTAAATATGGCATACATTTTGACATTATTATTGTATGTATCCACTTTGACTTTACCATTTTCGTTCAACGAGGTATCACTGCTTTCTTGTACTGGTTTAAAAGGTTCTGTGCAATTAGAATTCCCATTTTTAAAAATACAATTAAATGAAGTGTTGCTTATCATTTTCCCGTTGATCTTAGTGTTTTTAAAATTGCACTTTTTGAATAAAATCACGCCACTCTTATTTAACACAAATTTGGTGTCTTCAAAAGTTGTGTTTTCAAAAGTGATTTTACCAAAATCAGTCAAGTTAAAAAAAACCAGAAGTGATTTTTGCTGAACATACAGTCACATCTATGAAATAATCATTTTTGAATGTAAAGAACATAAAGTTTATATTTTCGAATACAACATTATCGTAGTGTGTTTTATTTGATATATAATTATTACCAGTAATACTCTGAAATTTACTATTCGAAACTGTATTATGTTCCAAAGTCATATAATTAACGGTGTGTGTGTACAAATCGTCTCTATTAGTGTGTTGTGTTGCACTCACATTTTTTTGTGTGTCTTCAACCACATAAATGGTTTTTAGTGTTGAATTTCTAATAGTGCACCAATTAATATATAACTTCAAAGGGTTCAAATTGAACATCTGTGTGGAATTGAATACAGTCATATACAAATTAGTTCCATATATCTGTGACTGTGTTATTACATCCGATTTCAATAGAGTAAAATTGCTATTCTTGTAGGTCGTTTGGTAGGAATAAAACCAGTCAACGACGTCACATCCAAAGACTGAATTTGCAACAGTCGAATAGTCCACCACAATCGTTTTAAATGTCGAAAATGAAAAAAACATATTTGTAAGTTCAACTTTACGGATAGTAAGATCTGTGGCATAATCGGTTGTGTTATATACACCATATGGGGTTTGTGTGCACTCGTCAGTGGTGTCGTTAATTGGTGTCGTGAAGTATATTGAATGATTGGTACATTCGTAAAGGAAATATTCCGAATATGGTACCAAAAGATCTGTTTCCCAGTTGGCGAATGTACTGGTTAAACATAAGCAGAAGCATAGTATTAAGAATTTAGAAAACATTATAATTTTTGGAGATGTTTTTAAAATGTTATATACAACAAATGACAAATAGAAATGTGAAATAGTCCAAATTTACGATATGTAACTTAATTTATATACAATAAGTCCTGTTTTATTGACAAAATAGGTTATAGTTTTTGATTATCTTGTTTTGCTTTTATTTTTTGTTTTTCAATCATCACAAAAACACACAAATTTCAATTTAATAAAAAAAAATATAAATGTTTAAATTCAAATGTTGTGTAATTGGTTGTGTTTTGATTATTTTTATAT
>NW_004440259.1:8382-10308 GCF_000330505.1 Entamoeba invadens IP1
GAAACAAACGATAATATACTAATATAACTTGTCATAATTAATGGGTAATAGTTTAACCATATATTTAAATAAACTAATTTATATATTTATATAAGCATTAACATAGAAGAAGCATAATAAGTACTTGACAAAAAAATAATTGATAGCAAAAACAAATTATTTTGTTTATGTTAATGACAAATAATAAACAATAAAATTTAATTATTACCAAAATGTGGTATTATTAGGTTTGAAGTTTTTTGGTTTTAAAGCAGCTCTAATCCTGTTATTTCTTTTTTTCTCTTTGAAATTATTTTAAAACGAGAATTGCTAAAAAAAATTAAGTATTAATGGTAAAAGTTATTGTTTTTTGCCTATAATTTCGTTTATTGTGGGAACTTTCTATAATTCTAAAAATATAACACTAAAAAACAACGTTTGGGGAGTGGACAATGTAAATACTGAGTGATTTTGTATTAGTTTAATACGTTAGTAATTTCTAGAAAAAAGATTGAAAATTTTTTTTGTTTAACATTGATATACCAAAAGTACTCTGTAATATAACAAATAATATGTAATATTATATATATACTATTAAATATTTTATATTTTTAAGTATTCTACCACACTATAACTAGGAGATACAGTAAAATTACAAATGTGAAACTAAAATTTAGATGAGTACCAAAGTTTCGACTTATTATTTAAATACTATTTAAATAGTAATGAACTAGTTTCTATATCTATTTTTAAAAAACAGTCCAAATTACAAATTTCAATATTAGTTTTAATAATGGTATAAATATTATTAATTTTAGTCGAAACCATGGTCCTGGTCGAAACCTTAGTACCAAGTCTGTATATTTTAGTTATAAAAATAAAAAAAGTATACCCCTGAAATTCAATAATTTTTAAATTTTAATATTTAATAAATAAAAAATAAAACTATAGTAAATTATAAATTATAATTTCATTATTAAATTCTATTAACATGTTTTTTTTAGTTTTGTAGAAAAAAAACAATAAACTAAAAACCCCAAATAATGTTTTTGTTCATATTATTGGTTCACACTTTTGCTTATTATTGTGACGACGACAATGGTGTATTTTCTGAAAGCAGTTTTACTTGTGTATATCATAGTGGAGCATCATTCGATTCAGAAACTTCTCAAAAAACTTTAATTTTAACAGATTATATTTTTTCAACAGTAGTTTTAAACGATTTTAATTATCACTTGACACTTGGTACAACCACAGTCACTTGTTCAGTCACTCATTTGACTATAAAATCAAATACAAATAGTTCGTATACATATACCATTCTCAACGTAAAGCCTTCACTTATAATAGAATTGGATAGTAATCCCACAGTATCTATAAGAAGACTATTTCTAAGTTCATTAACACTACCAAGTGAAATTATTAATGTTAACTCAAACAAAATACCACTATATTTGTATTTAAACGTTGTAGGACTCGAACTTCCAGAGACAAACAACTATCTCTTTTTAAAAGGATCTTTCCATTTGATAACATCACCTACAAGGCCATATGTCGGGTATTTGTTCTCGTCCAATTCAAGTGAAATAACAACACAAAAATCGGATGATGGTGAAATCGTCTCAATTAATTGTGTAAATGGATATACAAGATACTATGCTTTTTATGATTCAATAGAACACCAATTGACTTGTCAGTGTCCTCAACACGCCGTTGATGATAGAAATTGTAAAGTAAATATCACATACGGTACTAAAGATTTCGCTAATGTTTTTATGGCATCGGGAGACCAAAATATATATAGAAAAGATACTAATTACGGAACTATTGGCGACATTGGATATACTGGAGGACCAGTCATTGTATTTATGTATAGCAACTATATTTTTACCGTTAAAAAATTAAATGGTTGCAATTTTATTCTCTACAATAAATACTCAACAAAGA
>NW_004440259.1:10408-16147 GCF_000330505.1 Entamoeba invadens IP1
TACACTTAATTATTATAATTATAAATCACATGTTAAATTTAAATAATTAAATCACCTAATTAATAAAAAGTAAGTTATATCACAAAATTGAACATTATAAAATGTCTCACGTGTCCCCCAGAACAACAAATGCAAAACGGTTTATGTAAGTGTTTATATACATTATTAGGAACTAATTGTGTATTAAATCATTGCGTTTTATATGAAAATGGAATATGTCGACAATGTACAGACAAGTACTTTTATGATGAAATAACCAAAACATGCAATTCATGTGGTATTAATTGTAACAAGTGTGTAAATAGCACTTATTGTTATAATTGTTTTTTCAACAATTTAATTATTAATAATGGAGTTTGTGTGAATTCGAATTGTCTACTTTCCAACAGTGGGAGGTGTGTAAAATGCGACAAAGGATATTATATTTCAAATGGAAATTGTGTTGTTTGTGACATTCGTAATTGTGATTATTGTTCGACTCAAACGAAATGTTCGATGTGCCATGTTGGGTATTATTGGGACGGGTTTTCTTGTGTGAACAACAAAGGATTTGTCAACACAAATAACAAACTGATATATTGCACATCAGTTACAGACTATTTGAGTGATGGTAAATGCAATAATTGTACTTCAGACATTTACAATTGTGAAATGTGTATGGATGGAAAGTGTATTAAATGTCTTGATAATACCATATATTCCAATGGAGAGTGTGTAATAGAATCGTCTTGTAATTCTATAACAAACAGTTTATGTCTTTGTAACTCAGAATCGATATATAATGGGAATGCTTGTATTTCGAAAAGAGAAAATTGTTCATATGATAGATTAAGTGGGTGCGATGAATGCATTGAAGACCATCATCTTGTATCTAACACGTGTACACCACAAGTTGAACCAAATTGCTCTTTTCAAATGTCATCCACTTGCATTTCCTGTGATTTTGGAATGTATTTAGAAGATGGTGGCAACTGTGCTGAGTGTCCAATAGAGTGCACATCGTGTATATCTAATTCTAAGTGTATCTCATGTACAAATGATAAATACTTACAAGATCACACATGTATTTCCAGTGACGAATTGAGTAAAGTGTGTGACAAACCTTTACTAACAGGGTCCGGGTGTGCAATCTGTAAGAGTGGATATTATAGAAGTGGTAATGGCTGTAATGTGTGTAACACTGGGTGTGCCACATGTACTAATAATATTAAGTGTACTACATGTCAAAGTGATTATTTCATGACTTATGATGAAGGAGTCTGCAAGTTAAAAAACAGTACAGTTGGATGTGTTGATATTAACACTGTTTTAGGATGCATTTCATGCACTTCTGGCTATTATTTATATCACAAAGATTGTGCACCTTGCTCTGAAAATTGTAATCAATGTACTTCACAAACAACATGCCAGATATGTGAGTCTGATTTCGTTTTGGTAAATTCAAAGTGTACATCATTAGAATTAGTCAAAGACTGTGTTAAAGTATCTGAATCCAAATGCTCCAAATGTACATTTTGGCGCTCTCCAAGTATTGATGGATCATCTTGTGTTACAAAGGCGGTTTGGTGGGTGATATTTATAATAGTGTTGATAGTTATTTTACTATTTATTATATTACTTATAGTAATTGTAGTCATCACTAAAATGATTCTTGACAAATTACACAAAAAAGAAGTTGAGAAGACCACAACAATTTTTGAAATGAAAAAATCGAATATCCACTTTGAAACCCTTCAAGGCGGCATTTGTGTGTCCTCAAAAACAGTTGATTTTAACTCTGAGAATGATGAAATTCCAGTCAACACAGAAAGTCGTGAAGTTTTCTGTGTTGGAAATTTGAATGAAAATGTTGTCAAAATTCAATTCACTTTAATGTCAAACGTCGACAAATTTACTCTTCGAGTGTCGCCCGAGTTGATTTCACTCAAGAAAGGCTTTGCGTGTGAATTTTCGATGTATTTGACGCCATTGTGTACTTGTCAAATTATTAGTTCCATTCAAATTGTTGCCAAAAACTTGAAAACAAACGACGAAAAGTTCAATGCAATCAAAGTTATTGGTGTCACTGAAAAATCGACGCGAATTGATTACGACGAGTTAAAAGAAGATAAGAAACTTGGTGAAGGCTCTTTTGGAGTTGTTTACAAAGGAACTTTCAGAGGAAATATTGTTGCAATCAAAAAGATGAAGAATTTTTCAAATGATGATAATTCGATTGAGGAGTTTACTAATGAAGTTAACATGTTGAACAAATTTCGCAGTGATTTTATTGTCCATTTCTATGGCGCTGTTTTTATTCCAAGTAAAGTATGTTTAGTCACCGAATTTGCACAATTTGGGAGTTTAAAGGATTTGATGCAACATAAAAAGAGCGAAGAAGAATGTATTAATATGCGAATTAAAATGTTAGTAGACTCTTCAAAAGGAATAGCATATTTACATGAAAATGGGATCTTACATAGAGATATCAAGCCAGATAATATCTTAGTTGTTTCAATTGATTTGAATGATAGTGTGAACGCAAAATTGACAGATTTTGGGAGTTCAAGAAATATCAATTTACTGATGACGAACATGACATTCACCAAAGGAATTGGAACACCTATTTATATGGCGCCTGAAATGCTGAGAAGAGAAAAATATAAGAAGAGTGCTGATGTATATTCATTTGGAGTGACGATGTATGAAGTAGTTGGGTGGAAAGAACCATTCAACAAAGAACAGTTCAAATATAGTTGGGACATCGTTGATTTCGTTGTGGCTGGTAAACGTTTGGAAAAGCCAATGGATATGAGAGATGATATATTTATTGTGATTCAAGAAGCTTGGTGTGATGATAAAAACAAAAGGAGAAGTATTAATAACATTCAAAAAAGTCTAGAAACTATATTAAACGTGTTATAATTAGATTAGAATATTTAACTTATTCAAAGTTGTTATTGTTTGTATATTATTTAATACCATAAATAATATTGTGGCGTATTATTTTTAAATTTTGTAAAACATTTGATGAATGATATTTTAAATAGAAAACATGAAATAATAAAAACATATTTTAATAAATAAAATTGATAAAAACACTATTTTATATTGCGTAAATGAAACATCAACAATCATTCAATTAAAAATTTGGTAAAAGTAAATACATGCTATAATTATTTATTTTTTGTTGAAAATATGTTGTATTTATTTGTTTTTCAAACTAGTGTAAATAAAATAAATTAAGTTTAATATAATGTTATTAAATATAGTAATATAATTACGTTTGTTGTAATTACAAAGTGGATAAAAATCAAAAATAATTATTTCAAATATTTTAAATTGTTCAAAATTATCATGCTTGTAAAAGTAGTATTTATATGATTGATATAAAAAATTCAATGATAAAAGTTTGATAAACACTATTCAAAAATAAAGATTTTTTAAAGGGAGTTTAGTATAATAGTAGTACGTTTCATTTTTCTATCAACTGAAAAAGAAAAAAGGTATCGGGTTCAAATCCCATAGCTCCCATTTTTTGTTTTTTTAAAATATTTTGTTTTTCAAAAAAAAATTATTCAAAAATGTTTATATTAATAATTAATTGTTAATAAAATATAATAATTTATTATAATAATTAACTATTATTCAAATTAATTGTTTTTTGTATTATATTATATTATGTTTAATTCAATAAATAATATAATTAAGGCAGTAAAAAGATATTTATTTTCAATTTAATTTATTTTATAATACAAAAAATACAATAAATAAACTATATAATTATAATATTAAAACTACAGAATATAGTATGAATATATTTTTTTGTTTAAAAGTAAAAAAAGTGTGATTAGTTTAATCAATGATTAAAATTGTTATGATTATCGATGCAAAACCAAAATTTAAGTTTCATATCACTTTTTATCAATTTTACAAAACTTAATTGATTAAAATAACAAAAACAATAGAAAATGATCATTTAAGGGAATGAGACGGCATCGAAACCACAAGCCTCTTCACATGCATGACACTCAATGCAATCGTCTGGTCTTGCTACAAATGACTTATCATTTTGGAGCTCGAGGACATTAGCAGGACATGCTGAGACACAAGCACCGCATCCAGTACAGTTGTCGACGTTGATTGTTGGTGGCATTAAGTGAATTAAAATTATTATTTTTTGTTTATATAATGCAATTAGAAACAAATTATAATTTGAAAATATAAATGAAAGAATGAATAAATTAAAAAAGACATCTGGTCAAATAATTTGTGGTCAATTCAATTCATTATCATCACATTTTTTTGTTTATCTTATTAAAAAGATATAATTATGTTAAAATTTAACTATTTTTTACACAATTTGAATAATTCTAAAATACATATAGATACAATTGGTCATTAATGTTAAATTACAACAAAAGTATGGTTTTTTATCTTCACTTATTTTTTATTACCAAAAACACAGTATTATAATATTATTTTCTTTTATCATTTCACCACTTTTTTATTATTAAAAATGCCTTTCATTCGTTTTAAAATTTTTCTCTTCATTTATTAACAAGTTTTAACATAAATGGCTGATCTACACAGAAAAAAAGCAACTAACAATTTATTTTTTCTTTAAAATATAAATGTAAATTAAAAATACTAATAAATTAATAAAAAAACAAAATTCTCTAAAAAATCTGTCTAAAAACGTAGTCCGCTTGTAAAACGTAGTTTATTTAACAAAAATTATATGGTGTATTTATTCTATGTTTTTTATAAAGTCTAATATTCTTTTTGTACTTCTTTTTTTAAGGTGAAGAGGAAAAATAACAGCTTATTTAAAAGAAAGAAGTTCAAAAAGAATATCAAACATCTATTGGTTTGTCTGTAATTTGTTTTTTTAAAAAGCCGAATTCATATTATTGGCAGATTCAAAAAGTTAATTATTTCAACTATTATAATACGGGAAATTGATTATAATATATTATGTGCATGTATGCATGAGCCACAAGTTATATCTTAGAATTGTTGTAAGCTGTTATATTCGTTTTATTTAAATGTTATAATTAAAAGTTTCAGTTTGATGTTACTGTTTAAACATTTCAAAAATATCACTTTTTATTTTTTAAGGCTGTTTTTTTTATAAAAGTGAAGTAATAAACAATGAAACTAAATACACCAATAATTATTATTAAATTATTGAAAATTAATATTTAATAAATGCCTTCATTTAAATTCATCAAAATAGTTGTGGTGTTATTAAAAGACACGTATTTACTGTTTTGTGTTATAATATGAAAAATAATAAAACTATTGTTAAAAACAATTGTAAATAATATCTCTCTCGTATGTAACTATAAACAAATAGTATTTGAATGAAAACCGAGTTTATCTAAGTAGTTACACAATGAAATAAATTACAATTATTTAATATTTGGTTTTTATTAGTTTCAACAAAATGTTAAACCAATTACATAAAAATTACAATGAATATTGAGAATGACAGTGTCATTAACAGTCAATTTTCAACTTGAAATCTAATTTAACAATCATTTAAGAATTTACATAGTTATATACATGTTATTCATTTAAACATCAAATTATTATAATTAATTTGAAAGTAACAGTTTTTAAAATGACTTTTCGACTTTTGAAAAATTTGAGTAAAATAAATTTGGCTGAAAATATGATTAAACCAAGTGTACGATAATTATCTAGTGGTCTGTTCTGATATCAAAAATCTTTTATTTATATTACAATATTATTAAC
>NW_004440259.1:16247-24082 GCF_000330505.1 Entamoeba invadens IP1
ATCCTAATCTACATAGACTACATTTCGGTCAGCAGTGTTTACTCCAAGTGTTAGTTTTTGGTGGATATAAATAGTTTGTGATTTGGCACTCTTTTCCATAACAATCAAAAGACTTTGCCTCGCATATATACTGATTGTTTGCAAATTTTGATATAAACAAAGTGATATTTTTTAAATCACACATACGACCCTTTTGTAATTAAAAACTTGATTGACCTTTTCATTTGAAAATTCTTTTTCATGTGGTTTGTAATAAGCAATGACAGACACCTTTTGTCTGTTTTGAAATCACAATTACAATTCAAGGATTTTGACTAGAAATTAACACAAAATTGTTTTATTTTGATATTGCATTCACGCGTTAGAGTTTATTGTAAGATTTTATAATATTTTTTTCAAATGAAACACGACATGGTTTTGACGAACTATTGAAACAAAAACGGTTTTTGAATAACAATTTTATTAAATAATTTCCAAAATTCAAAACGATAATATCTGATTGAATTCTTGATGTAAAAAATGACTCAGCTAATTATTAAAAACCAAAAGTTTAAACAATAACAGTCTGTGTTCGTTTTTTTAGTAAATATTAAGTCAATATCAAATTAAGTGATATATTTAACGTTGAATATTATGATAAGGTTACTTATTTTTAAGAGACAGTTGTCGAAGTAATACATTAAAAAACAGACGAGCCATTTTCTATTATCTTAAGACTTTGTACGTCTATTAATTAACAACACGCTATGAATTTGTGTGAATTAAGTTGATGAAATGTTGCGTCAAATTGCTAAAAAAACGCTTATTGCAAACGTATGTTGTCTTGTCATTCTGTTTTTATCATGAAACACTTGAAGATGGGTTGAAATAACAATAATTTGAATATTTTAGTGATTTTTGTTATTATTTAAAAAAATAATTTTATTAAAAATACAAATTATAAAAATTTACAAAAGAGTATTAAAAATGTTTTTTTTTATTTTGTTACACACGACTGAAAATTAAAACATCAACTTTTTTCATATTTTTAAATCAAACAAAACAAAAGTTCCAATGTGTTAAACAAATAAGTTTCACAGTTTTAATTATTATTCATTAAATTTAATTTAAAAATGAACTAATTAAAAAGCAAAACTTACATTGTAAATTTGATGGAAAATCAAATCAACTCACTGACAACTCAATGTATAAAAATAGAAAAGGAATACACTGCTTTAAAAAACATGAAAATGGAAACGACTTTTGTCGACGAGGAGTCACTTTCGTTATCTCAAAGGCTTTCTAACGCAGAGGGATTTTACGACAGAATAGAAGAAACCTTTTTGAGAAGACAACTTGTGAATGATTCATACATTAAACTTTTTGAAGAATTAGACATCATTACAAAACAATTAAAAAGTGATTTTTATGAATTTTCAAAGCAAACTAAAGAAACCACTGCGACTGATTTAATAAATCTTCAAATCTTTTTAATTGAAGAAATATACAAAAACAAGACCAAACCACTTGAAGAACAACTTTTAAACATCAACACTGAAAAAATGCTAAAAATAGACCAACTAAAAAATAGTAAAATCAACACATTAAAAACCGAAAACATTAAAATTATCGAAACGCCTTTTCTTGTATCTCTTGAAGATAAAGAACATTTAGAAAATCTAATGAACAAGAAAATCACAAAAGTTGTGTTTAACAGTGACGTAGACGACTGGTCTCATGACACGTCTGTTTTTGACACAAAAATTAGCAACAAAAGTAATTTGTGCTTTTTAATAGAAGACACAAACAACAACAAGTTTGGTGGCGTGTTTACTGGTTTTGTCAAAGTCACAAACAAATTTGTTGTGAATGACAACACTTTCATATTTTCATTAACAAGAAACGGAAAATTTGAGCAAAAGAAGTACCAAGTGAGACCAAAAGGTGGCGCATTTCATTTATATTCAAAAAATGATCAAAATAAAAAACTTTTTGCGTTTGGATATGGCCAAATAAATGATTATGACATTTGTGTCTTTAAGAAAGGAGTCAATGACAATCATTGTCACCAACACAAATTTGCGGCAAAAGAAGGCGATTTGATTGATGGGAAAACATTTACTCCTAAAAGAATTGTTGTTTATCAACTCGTTGATAATTAACTTTTAAATTTTAAGTTTTTTATTAATTTATTTTATATTTTGACAAATTAATTTTTTAATAATTTTATTTGTATAATAATAATTAAATGAATTAGGTACATATCTGACGTTCATTCTGTTAAAATAATATTAACCTAAGGGTGTCAATCAAGATAATAGTTTTTTATTTGACGAAGGTGAAAGATATTTTTTTATTCAGTTCATTTATATTATTTAAAAACAATAACAAAACAAATACAATAATTAATTTGAATGTTTTATTCATGTGTTAATAATAAATATAATGTTGGCATATGTTTCAACACCTTATAATGCTTTAATAAAAAACAAAATTACCTTGAAATGATGTTTTGTTAATTTAATATAACATATTAATAATGAATACTCAATGCAATGACAATCTATGTATTTTCGAAAATTCAAAAAGTGAAGTTTTGAAGATCGATAAAAAAACGATTGATTAATAAACATATTTGTATTTTTTTGTTTTAAAACGGTTTTCTTTATTTTTCAAAACATATATACACAAGAAACTTCAATACAATATTAATTTTCAACAATAGTATATTTAATTTAATATATTATTTGATGTTTTTGTTGTGTTTTGACGATTTTTAATATGGTAAATTAACAAAAGGCACTTCATAAATTTTCTTTGAAAATACAATGTTAATTATAAAATTTTAAATCAACAGTGGCAGTGCTATATATATCTCTGAGGATGGTAAGTCGTGTAACAAACAAACATTGTCAACACCAACTTAAACATTTAAGAAGAAAAATGACGCGTTTCCATATTCAAAAATAGTCTACAACTAAAATAAACGAGATAATATTATTGTTTATGTTCAAAGAAAAATAATATATGATGTGCTATTATAATATAATAAATATTATTTAAATGTTTTTGGTTTAAACAATTTTACCCTTTCGAAAAAATGAAAAAATCTCTTATGTTTTTACAATTACCACAATGAGCGGCAATATTCATTGTGGTAAATATCTTATTGTAAATATATTTATTACTTATCATGAATAAAAAACAATTTGCATAAAACACGTATTTATAAATACTAAAACAATAACAACACTATATTTAATAAAAAGGACTAATCAAAAATATATTTATAAATAATCTAGGATATTTATTAAAAATATAGCATATATAATACATTTATAAATGTTTATAATTTATTTAAATTATTTATATAGGCAACAAATAACGAAAATATAATTTGTACAACATTTAACCATAGTTTGTATCGATTAACTATAACATTATTTGTGATTATCTTTTTATTTTCTTTTGAAAAATGCACTTAAAAATACTTATTATAATTTGAGATATTATATTTCAAATAAAAAATAGAATATAATAATTATCAATTAAAATCCTTATATTATTGATAATTAAAATATAATAAAGATTATTATATTACAGTAAAACCTCTCATTAAGAGGACCCCTTATTAAAAGAATTTTCTAATTAAAAGACGTTTTAACAAATCAAAATTAATACACTTATTGGGGGGTAAGGAAAATAAAATTTTCATAACCATTATTGAGGGGTTCTATATTCCCGTTTAATCTACTAATGAGAGGTTTACTGTTTTACCATTTTATCTATCAGACATATTTTTAAAATAAATAACATCTTTAATTTGTGACTTATTATGTTAAATAACATTGTTTTGCAATATTTATTGAATAATTATGATATAAAACGCATATTTTTACTAGAAAACATCTTTTTTTTAATGAAAATAATGTTTAATTAAAATAAGTACAAAAACCAAAATTAAATTTCACTTACAAACAATCTTTGATTCTTTTAATCACATTAATTGATAAGAATAGTCGTTAATTTTAAAAACGATTCATGGTAATAAATTATAATCACTATTTTTAAACAAAAAGTGCCTATCATTTTTATAATGCGTGTTAAATTATAACATAAATTTGTTTGTCAAATCTAAAATAAAGTTTTTGTTATTTTTATGTTGGTTTTACATATATTAACGTATCAGCTTCCGATGAAATAAAAATATTTTGTCATCCAACATGTTTAAATTTGTTAAAAAACAACAAAAGTAACATTTTTTTCATAAAAAAATAATTTAATGATATTGGTTATTGTTATTTTTTTTGTCTTTTATGTTTTTATTTGTTTTTAACATCAATTGCAATAATAATTAAATGTTGGCAGAAATCTAATAATTTCATTGTTAAATTACAATTGATGAAAATGCAAAATGTTATTACTTTTTTGATTTTTAATAAAAATATTTTCAAAATATAGGGATCTTTAAGATCGTAAATTGGAAAAATATTTTACCAATTTTTTCTCTTTTTTGGTAAACAGGTAAAATGGATTTTATTTCATCCCTATTTATATGATAAGTATTTTTTGTTTATATTTTTGATATTTGAACAAATGTACATTTTTCTAAACAAAAAGTCTAACAGCCAATAATTTAGAAATTTGTAATAAAAAGTTATAGAGTTACTCTAAAAACGTTGTCCTGTTATTTTTAACCCTTAAAACGGGGATATATATGGAAAAAAATTCGAAACTATTCAAAAACATTGTTTCATATTTTTTTGGTTTTCAACATTTTTCCTAATTCCTATTATTTTAAACCAATTTTATGTAATTTTTTTTAATAGGCATCTTTTTTAGACAAACTAAATTCGTTTTTTTATTAAAATATTTTTTAAAAAAAAACTTTTAACTATGAGGAATTTATAACGCTATTTTAAAATGCGAAAGAAAATCAATTGTATTATTTAAACGTGATAGAACTGTTAAAATTCAAATGACGAAGTTATCCGGTTATCACATAATGGTCGTCTCAAAGTACTTTGTTGGTATTAAAGACTTCATTAACACAGAGTTAGTTTGCAAAAAGTTAACTGGTAACATGGAAAAGTTTCACTTTAACCCAATTCCGTTGACTGTTAAAACAGTTGGATACTTTCCAAACATTGAAACACTTTATTTATGGAACAAAAATGACGAGAACTTTGGTAATGGATTTTATGTTGGCATAAATTTCAATGAAGATTTTGAAGACGATGAAACATATGAAGATATTAACAAAAATAGAAAAACTGTTTTACCAAAAATGTTTTATAAAATCGTTGTGTGGTTCAATGTTGATTTTGGAACTGTTGACAAAAACAAAAGTCGAAACATCGAGTTCAAAAAAGTGACTTACACGAGAAACAACAGAATAAAATTTGGTAATGACATACCACCAATGGTGACAAATATTAGTGACAATAGTTATAACAAATGCAGCAGTTTAAGTAGTATTACAATACCATCGAGTGTAACGTCAATTGGTAATAAGTGTTTCTTTGGATGCAGTAATTTGGAAACTATTATAATACCATCAAGTGTGACATCAATTGGCGATAGTTGTTTTTATGAATGTAGCAGTTTAAGTACAATGACAATACCATCAAGTGTTACATCTATTGGAAATTATTGTTTTAGTCGTTGTGGAAGTCTGAGAAGTGTGGTAATACCATCAACACTGACATCACTTGGTAAAGAATGTTTGTTTGGATGCACAAGTTTAAGCAGTGTTACAATACCATCAACTTTAAGACTTATTAGTAATAAATGTTTCTTTGAATGCGGCAAAATAAGCAGTATCTTAATACCATCGAGTGTTTTATCAATTGGTGATGATTGTTTCGGTGGATGTAGCAGTCTGAACGCAGTAGTAATACCGCCAAATGTGACATCAATTGGTTATAATTGTTTCCGTGGATGCATAAGTTTAAGCAGTGTTACAATACCATCAAACGTGTCTTTGCTTGATTACAGTAGTTTTTTTAAATGCAGCAATTTAAGCAATGTGGTAATACCATCAAGTGTGACATCACTTGGTGATAGTTGTTTCAGTGAATGTAAAAGTCTTAGTGGTGTTACAATACCAATAAGTGTGTCCTCACTTGGTAATAATTGTTTCGGTGCGTGCATTAGTCTAAGTACTGTTATAATACCATCCAGTGTGACTTCAATCGGTGATAGCTGTTTCTGTGGATGCAAAGGTTTGAAAAGTGTTACAATACCAGCAACTGTTACGTCAATTTGTCATCAGTGTTTCCGTGAATGCAGTAATCTCAGCAGTGTTACAATACCATCAAGTGTGAAAGCATTAAATAATTGGTGTTTCTATAAATGTAGCGGTATTAAAAACATTATAATCCCATCAAGTGTGACATCAATTGGTGACTGTTGTTTTTTTAAATGCAGCAGTTTAAGTAATGTGATGATACCATCTGGTGTGACATCCATTGGTGATCAATGTTTCTATGGATGCAGCAAATTAAGCAGTCTTATAATACCATCGAGTGTGTCATCAACAAGTGAGAATTGTTTTCCATCAAACACTATCATTTATCGCGAATAATTTGGATAATTGAGTCTTTATGAATTTATTTTAATGAATTAAATAAAAAGTTGGTAAAGTATATTATAGAATGGCAAAATCGATATAATTAATAACACACATTATAGTGATAATTGATGTGCTATTTTATATTGTAAAGTCTTTGTAATAAAACAAAGTGATGGTTCATTTTGGTATAACAAAAACAAAATCTACAAACATAATTGCCCCATTTAAAACAGAAATATCGTTACCAATTCTTTAAAAAACATCTAAAACTTTTATCAACCACATAAACTTTTTACCTGATTTTTTAAAAAAAACTATAAAGTCGACCAGAAAATTGTCGTACACTTCCTAAAATAGATTTGTGTACATAAATTACATTTTTTTAAAGAAAAGTTGATAAAAAATTCTTTGTACTTTTCTCGATATAAGAAATAATTCGAAGCTGTTTTCAAATCAAAAACATTGAACTTTTATTGAAATGTATAAAAAGATTCAAACTGTTTAGACAATATAACATTGAATAAACCATTTATAAACCATCAATAAACTATCAAATTATAAATCAATTATTTATTCCAAATATAGGTGGTTTAATTAATGAAAAAGCGATAAATGTACTATATTAAATAATTAAATATTAATACATTATTATCAAACAATTTGAATTAATAATGTTAATTAAAAATGTTGTATTAAATTTAATAGTATATAAAATTTCTTTATAATATATTAGAACTAGACTAGTATATTTTTATTATGAATTAACATGTAAATTATTGATTTTAGTATGTTATTATTAACAGTATTATTTACATAGAATTTAGATAACCACAATTTATTACAATTTTAACAATCTTATTAATTTACAAATTATTAATTATAATTATTACATCATGAAAACAATCCAAGTTAAACCAAACCCACCTTACGAACATTTCAATTAAGTTTTATGTATTTCTTTATATTTTGAATTAAAACTATATTGCGATTTAGAATTATGGGGTTATGTCGAATGTTAATAATAAATAACTTTGATAAATAACAATTAAACTATTCTTTGAATGTAAAATTTTACAAAAATATATCAATTATAAACTATACTTGTTTAATAATTACAGTAAAACCCCTCATTAGTAGATGTGTTGGGGAAATAAAACCCCTCAATAGTGGTTTTTTTCAAAAACCTTTTTTGTTTTTTACAAACATTATTATTATTTTTTTAGATAAGAAACTTGATATAACCCACATGTAAACACAAGTTAGACATAGCCACGTGATTAAG
>NW_004440259.1:24182-26151 GCF_000330505.1 Entamoeba invadens IP1
TAATAATTAGAAAAACTATATTCATTTACTATATTGTTGATATTTTTGGTCAGATTGAACAATTTTTTCGATATCTTTTCGTGTATTTTCAATGTTAAAAAACAAGAAAACATTTATAAAATGCACCCAGTGTTCTCATTTGTTGAGTTAATGTCATGTTTATAATTTAATTGATGTTATCAAAAACAATAAAAGTTGGTCAACTTAATGGGTAACTCAGTGTTTATTCTTATATTTTATCAAATAATTATATTTGTGATTTTAATTTGTATTTAACCATCAATTCCAAAGTCATGATTGTGTATAAGCAAGATTATTTGGACAATCAAAATGTTTATTTTATAATCATAAAAAATGTTTTTAACTTTGTTATTGGGTTGTTTTAATTTTTTGTGTTTTGGCAAGTTTTGTTTTATGACAACTCGAATAATGATACAAAAGTTATACTTCAGCTACTGTAAATTTTCGGGTTTTATGCTTTAAAATTTGTTGTTATTGTCATTGATAAGTGCTTGTTTATTCTTAAAATTTTACAAAAAAACACAAGTGATAAAAAATACGGTTCATATCAGCTTTGCACGTCTATCGTTATAGTTTAGTCATTAAACAAAGATTGTTCAGAACAGTTTTTTGTATTTGTTTATCTTGAAATTTTTTCATATTATTTACTTTCGATAAAAACATCAAAAAACGAACTTCGAAAAAAAAATTAAGTTCACTCTTCAAAATTTCAATTATGTGGTTTAAATAATTAAGTGCCACATTAGTGATGCTAAACACTTGTTGATTGATGAGGCACCGTTGTTCATTTACGATATGAAAGTTGAGTTGAGTAGATATGGTGGTATCAATGGTGTTCTATTTTTATGAACTTTGTTTAAAAAACACATTTCGAAAAATATTAGACATTGTTATAAACTATTCAAACTATACCGAACTATACTTGCCAATAACAATAATTACAGAATAACAAAAAAATAATTTATCAAAAATAATAATCTTAACAACATATAAATTTTCAAAGAATTATATTTCGTGAAAAAGAACAAAAAATACATCAAGAACCGTTTAAAGCATCATTTGGAAGAAGAAAGAATAAAAAAGAATCAGTTTATAAAATCAAAGTGAAAAATGAAATTTCTTTGAGTAAAATTATTTTTTAAAAAAATAAATTCTATTTTAGGAAGTGTACCAGTATTTTCTGGTGTACGACAATTTTCTGGTCGACTTTAGTTGATTTTATAGTGGTGCGATAAACTATTTGTAAATGATCAATTACTTGTCGTTTTTGGTAGATCTTCCAAAACAAAAACAAGTCATTTTTAACTTTTTACAATCTTTTTATTTTGTATAATAAAAAAATAAGCCTATAATGCATTAACAATGGTTTGTTTTAAACAAAATATGTCAAGAAAAAAATACATAATAACACAGTTGTATTTTATGACCACATGTTTATTGCCATTATAAAGAACAAAAAATAATGTAAAATTGTTAATTTGTTATTATATTTCATATTCTGTGTGTTTTTATTTATAATTATTTTGTGTGTTGCTACTTTAACAACTGAAAACACAACGATTTAATTCAAAGCAATTGTTGATTACTTAGTAAAAAAATAAATTAAAGATATTTTTATCATAATCATTGACAGTTCAAACATTAATGTATCAACTTGGTAGATATAGTTGTTAAATTTATCTATAACAACTTCGTTGTAACTTAACAAAAATTAATCGGGTTTGAAATGTAAATAGGTGAAACTTTTAATTGTAAAATAAACTAAATTAAAACAATGAAAAGTATTATTTTTTAAGTTTTAACTTAATATGATATCAATAACAACCGTATTTAATAATTTAATTGCTAAAAGAAACATTTTTAAAAATTACAATACCGACCCCATGAGGACATTTCGGCTTTATCATGCGTTATATAGATGCACA
The DNA here is from genome assembly GCF_000330505.1 of Entamoeba invadens IP1. Classification (NCBI taxonomy): domain Eukaryota; phylum Evosea; order Mastigamoebida; family Endamoebidae; genus Entamoeba; species Entamoeba invadens. The sequence goes on from NW_004440259.1 coordinate 26,129, forward strand.
GATTCCCACAATCATCGTGTCGA
>NW_004440259.1:26251-28934 GCF_000330505.1 Entamoeba invadens IP1
TATTTAAAAATTATTGGTTGGTTGAACATGCTCAAAAAGTTAAATTGATATATTATTCAAAAGGGCATTTTATTAATGAATTATTATCAGCTTTATTTGTTAATGTAATCACAATGTTTTTGATTGTTTGTTTAATTCTGTGATTTTAATAATTATTCTGATTTGTTTTTGAATTGAACTAAGATAAAAACACTTTAAGCATAACTATTCAATGTTTTGAAATGCTTAAGAGCAATATTGTATAATAATTGTTGCATTGTAAACTTGGGCCATAAAGTCCGACACGTTAAAACAGTATTTTTTTTCTTTTGTTTTTCGGGACAGGGTCGGCCAAGATCCAGTTTTTAAACAACTTCGTGGCAATCTCTAATACGTGTCAGTTCATTTTAAGTTTTAGCATATTGTCAACAAAAAACTTAAAAAGTTTTTTAGAGTTAAAATGTTTTTAAAAATTGGTAAAACTATAGTTAACGATTTAAACAAAATTTCTGTATTGTTTAAATCATCATTACAATGTGTTATAATCCAGTTTTAAAGAACAACAATTGAACAGTAAAAAGTATATGATATTATGGGATGCAGAGTTTTTAAAATCAAATAACAATATTCACTCGTTATAATTGTAAATATACAAAGAAAATACTAACAACCAATAAAAATTATTAAAAATTTTAGTGATTTCAACATAAAAAATTTTATTTGAACAACTAATATACTTTTTCAACATACACATTAATATTAATTGTTAATGTGTATATATATGTATATTTGTCAGTTTAACAAAGGTTTTGAATCGTTCAATTGTGTCCTTTTTAAATTAAAGTATTAATTAAACAATCAAATAGAAGTATTTTCATTATCTTTTGCAATTATAAAAAACAGACAATGTATTATTTTTCGAATGAAGTCAACCATATTACTTTCAAAACAGTAAAACTTATCTTTAGTTAATTTTCTTGATAAATATGATCATTCATAATATGATAATAATCAATTAAAATAATTATTATCACCCAAATAAAAAAACATTATCAGAGCAACTTTAAATAAGTTTCATTTTGCATGTATAATTTACAATTGAAAGGTTTTAACGTACAATTATATTAACACAAAGATATATGTATATTGTTGTATTCTAAAGTAATTTGAAAATAATTTTGTGTCTAATATAAATTATCGTTTTATTTTTCTTCATTTTATCTTTTGGTATAAATAATTGTGTTTTGTCATTTTCTTTTTGTTTTTTAAAAATGATAATGTTATTTACCATTTTAATGTTTTTTAAGTTTTTTTCAATAACATGATCGTTTGGCCTACCCTGTTCGGGATATTAATATATTTTGTCGAAATTTATACCTGTTTTACTTATCATTATTTTCCCTTATTTCGATTTTTTGCGTCTTATTTTTTGATTTTTAATTTTCTACTTACACTACAATTTCCTTATTTCAAAATCATGAAATATTTTGGTTTATAAAACACGAAAAATTAATTTCATACCCAAATTTTATACAAAAATCGCAAATTTAATCAATATTATAACATTTAAAAAATGAAAATAAAATTATTTTTTTCAATTCGTTGATTTTTACAATAACAACGAAAAACACGACTTAATTATAATTCTATTATTTAATTAAATTAAAAAGTGTATCAAAATTTTATATGGAAACACATGAAATTAATTAAAACACCACAAGTAACAAAAATTTTTTATTTTCGTTATGTTGAAAATAGTAAAATATTAATTATAAAAATGTAAATATATAATAATTGATTAATTTTGTTTTTATAAATAAAATATAGGTGATTTGAAATATTAATTGGAATAAAAATACTTTTTTATAATATAATAAAAATTAACAATTATCACTTGTGTTTATTTGACTTTTATAATATTTAATCATTTCATTATTAATTTATTATAGAATTTGTTTAATAATAATATGAAAAGACAAAGCAAATTACATTATTGTTTCATGACAGAAATATAAAACAATAATGTCAGTTGTAAATAGAACACTTTTATCAATTATTGTGATTATAATAAAATGTATTATAATTATTGTTTTGTTAAACAACAATTATAATCAAAAATTCATATTTTTGTTAATGCTAAAAAACTATTTTTACATATCAAAACAAAGTGGTACTTTATTTATAATTTGTGAAAACAATGAATGTTTTAATGAACGTTTTTGTGGGATGAACAAAAAAATAATTGAAGAAAAAACACATCAAAAATAATATAAGAATTATAAATGCTCATAACATTTAGCTCATTTCCCGTTTTTCTTGACATAATTCATTAATTATTTCAATAAAATTTTTAAAAAATAGCAGAAAAACAAATCCGAAAGTCCAATACGTCGGACTTTGTGTCCGGAGTTTAAACTGCTTTCCAAAATTCTGTACCTTTTCCGAAATTGATAAAACCTTACATTGCCATTTAAATTATTTACTGTTATTTATATGTTATTTTTATTTTCACTTTATGTCGAAACAACAATGGTAAGAAGTTTCAAACCGAAAATTCAATTATCCAGGTTTATCATTTGATTAGTGATCTTTTTGTAACTAAACGTGAGTAAAACTAGATGTTTAAATCAATCATAAGATATACAACACTAATACAATAAACGAATAATGTGAAGCATGACACTATTTTGGTAAATAATATAAC
>NW_004440259.1:29034-38887 GCF_000330505.1 Entamoeba invadens IP1
ACACAGAAAGACATCCTTTATAGCGGGAGGAAGTCCCTAAACCACAAAAAAAAAGTTTTTTGTCCCATTTTCCCGTTCTTCGTCCCCATGTCCGTCCTTTCTCTTTAATTAAATAAATAATTAAATTAATTAAAGTTTATTTAAACTACAAATTTACTTTATTCACTCTTCGACTTTTTTCATTTCCATTTCGTTGATAATAAACTTCACAAGTTCTTCGTTGACCTTCTCGGCGCTTTTTCTAGTTTTTCTCTTCTGACATTTTTGCGTTTTGTTTTGGTCTTCCAACAAACTAAGTTTCTGATAAAATCCGCTGTGTAGAGCAATACGATAGAATCTCTCTTTAAATATCTTTTCTGCTGTTTTAATATTGATTTGATAAGTCATCATCAAATAAGCCACAATTACACAAGCAGACCGACTAAGTCCCTTTTCGCAGTGTACAAAGACGTTCTCATTATGACTTCTTGCCTCGTCGATGTGTTGTTTTAACTCGTCGAAATACATTTCAATTGGAGCGTCCGACTCGTCTCTCACAGGGACTCTTAGAGTAACTATTTGGTGTTGAAAGTAGTGATATTCCACGTTACTTCTATTCTCATAGAAACACACAAGATTTGGCGTCACGTTGATCACTTTTTTGATTTTATTCTCTTTGAGCCAGTTAGTGTTACACGCGACGTGTGCGCTTCCTATAAACACGTTTTTGCATATCTCCGTTCCTCGACTTGTGCAGTCAAATTTTAAATATTTGAACTTCCGCGTGTTTTTGTCTTTACAAAGAATTTCTCGTCTTGTTTTCACTTTTTTGTGCTTCAAAAATTTTTGAATCTTTTTTGGTGTTGGCTGGTTTGTTGTTTGGAGCGGTTTAATTTTAAGCACTGAAAATGGGTGTGTAATTATAGTAAAGTCATAGTCCTCAAGACTTTTCTTCGGCTTTTTCTCTTTGGAAATGTCGAGTTCTGATTGAGTCACAGTCTCACTTATATAACTCTGAGATACACTTGTTGAGCGACGAATAACAAAATAGTCAAATAATGATCGGTTGTGACTCATTGGCTATTTTTGTTATCAAGTTAACAATTTGATTTAATTTAACTATTAAACTATTCTATTATTTTTATTATATTTTATTAATAATGTATAGTTTTATTATTTTGTATTTTTTTATATTTTAATTAAATGAAATTAATTTGTTTATTACAACCAGAATATCATAAAAGTGAAAATTTATTAAAATATATAGTTGTAAAATAGTTAATAATATTATTTATATATAATAATAAAATATAATAACAATTGCTATAATTTACTATTATAATTAATAGTTATTATTATAAATAATAATAAATCAACAACTAATTATTAGTTTGTAATATTTTTTTGTTTAGTGTTGTTATAAATGTTATTTGGTTTAACATTTGATACTAATATTGTCAATTCCTTATAACTTTGAATATTATTTAAAAGCAAAATGCTTAAAATATATTTCAAAAACACATAAAAATTATTGTACAACACAATAATTTTTGTGTGTATTTATTATCAAATTAAACATAGTCAAATATTTTTAATAACACTCGCAAATTTAACAAAACATTGCTTAATAATGAATGTTATAAAATAGATAAAAATACAAACACAATGATTACTTTTATAAAAAAAATTTTATTTTTAAAAATTATAGAATAATAACATATCACATTAATATCAAATGTAACATTCACTGTCATTATATTTGTTTTTTAAATACATTTTTAATTTACTGATATATAGATATAATTTAAATATATACAAATGTCACATGTTAAATATTTATCCAACTAAAGTGTTTTAAAAACAATAAAAATCAAAACTATTTCCCAATCGTTTATTTCATAATAGTCTTTGTGAATAAAAGCTTTTAGTTGGTTTATTCTCTTCAACTCCATTTTCTATACCCAACAAAAACTTGTTCATGTTTTGGACAATACCAATTGTCTCTCTTCGAGCTTCATAATAAGTAAACAACGGATTATCCAACATATCAAATAAACAATGTGTAAGATCAAATATAAATGTTCTTATATTTTTAAATTTAAGTTCCATCGTTTCAACCTCTTTTTTTCTTTCAATTGTAATTTTGCGTTTCATTTTTGATGTTTCAAATTTCCTTATGAACCTTTTTTGTGCTTTCCAAAACGTACCCAACGTTCTTTTAGTGCTTTCTGCAGCCATCCATTCAATTATCGGAATGAGAAATCTTATTGCAGCAATCACTCTTCTTGAACCAGGATGATCAACTTCAAGTTCCTTTTCTAGGATTTCAAACATGTAACAAAAGTTGTTAAAAATAATAAGTTCTTGTCTTGAAAATGGGCCAAACAAAACTCCGCGTGAAAGAAACATTTTTAGTGTTTTCATTTTAGACAAAAAATAATTTATTTTTGAATGGATTGTAATCATTAATGTTGTAAATTCTGGTTTTGTTGTTCTAAATTTTCAACTTGTGACTCGAACTTTCGTGCCAATTCATATTCTTGTCCATGAGTAACTCTAATGAAACTTGATTTTAATGGAGTATCAGAAAAGGCATAAATTACATCAAAGAAATATAATACAATTAAAAACAACATTTAATTGTTTTCGAGATGTTATGATTATCTTTATGTAAACTTTTTATTTGGAAAATAGACAAAATAGTTACATCATTAATTATTGATACAAAAAGATATTATCGCTTTTAATATTTGTTGTTTTTAAATAAAAACTTGTTTCAAATATCATTTAATTTATGAAATGTTACTTAAAATAAATGTTTGTTTGTTTAACACAAAACAACAAATATTTTGTTCACTTTTTTATTATATGAAAGTATTTAATTTGATTTAATTATTAACATACTTTTTATGTATTATTTTTGTTTAATAATTTTTAATTATAGCTTATTATATTACAACAAAAACATTCGTTTTAACAATATTTATTTGTTTTAATATTAATTAGCAACGTTCACATAATTGTCATGAAAACGTTTTTTATTTGAATAAAAAGTTACTTGTTTAAATAATTTAAAATTTATTACATCTTATTAAAATTATAAATAAATGTAATTAATAAATAATTGTTAGTCAAGATTTGTTTTATGATCAATAACATTATATTGAATAGTGATGTATAGACATCGGGCCCGTTACCATATTTAGCATCAAAAATGCAACGTAATAGCCAATGTTTAATTTTGCCGTGATAATACTTTTAAATTATCAATTGGTAAAATAGAGGTTATTATGTGTTTTTAATTATACGTGTTTACATAATAATTAATGATGCCAATTTAAAAAACTTTTTTCCAAAAATGAAATAACAATAAAAAATGATACTTTTAAGACATTATGAGTTTATTTACCAAAAAAAACAAAAAATAAATTATTTACAGTTCATATAAAACAAAACAGTTTTTATTTTCAAAAAAATAATTGAAACAAAAAAAAGAAAAATGGCAATATTTAATTATGGTAAATAATGAAAAAAAACATTAAAAATATAACATTTTATTTTCTTCATAAAAATTAACAATCATTATTTATTAAATAATTCATTTTTGTATATTTGTTATTTAAAACTCAAAAAAACAAACAATGAAAACCAGTATAGTTAATGAAAAGTGGTATCAAAAATACTATACTCCTTTTTCCACATGCGATACTTGTTGTTATTGTCTCTTCGGTAGTACACAGATCACTTGTTCTCTAAAGAATGGACCACATTCAATGACTCGGCACCTTTTTGAATTTCATATCAACAATCTTAAATCACACGAAAAGGACCATCTTCTTGAATGTGAGGATAATGTCGACCCACATACTTGGGCTTTTTTAAAGCTGTTGTTGAAATTTTTCATTTCAGCATCTATTCCACTCAGCCAGTTTGACAATCCATGTCTCGCCGATTTATTACACTTTTTTGAACCCGAACTACATCTTTACTCGACGAGAACAATGAAGGAAATATTTCTAGATAAATTTTTCAATGAAGAAATCAACTTACAAAACCAGTTTAACAACAATATTGATCCATTGAAGTCATATGTCACAACTGATTTGGCATCAAAGTTTGGTAATAATTTTATAGTTGTGACTTTAAGATCTTCAACGGAGGACTTTGAGTGTATTGATGAATTGTTGGAATTGGGTGAATTTATAGGTCGTCACAAATCCGCCGCAATAGCAAATGGAGTGAAATGTATTCTTGTTAAACAATATTAAAAATAAACTATTTGCGATAAACACAGATAATGGAAGTTCAAATAATCAATTAAACTCACTTTGTGAAAATAAACTAACCTGTGTAGTTCACACATCAAATTTGTTGTTCGGAGAAGTCACCAATACTTTTGTAAAATTCAGATCATTATTATTATTTTTAAATAAATTTTCAAAGGCGCTACAAATGTCACCAGAATTAACAGAAATGTTAAAGGAAAATTGACAAATTTCAAATGAAAAATATTGTACTGAAAAAACTTTTAGCCCCACTCGTTTTAATAGCTGTTTCCGAGTCTTTAAATGTCTGAAGCAAAATAAGGGGGCTCTGGTTAATTTGGGAACTATGTGTCCGTTGACTGAAGATGATTGTAATATGATTGACTCAATATATTGTTTTACCGAGTCTTTAAACTCAATATATAATATGCTTTCTTCTGATAAATGTCCATCTTCAAAAGTAATTGATGAAATAACAAAATTGTGGGTTGTACTTAACCCAAAAACACTATGGGGAGAAGATGTTAGTGCGATGAATATTTTCGAAATAATGGAGCATTTTGATATAGAAAAAAAAGTTTAATGAAAAAAAGGTTTTGAAAGCTCAACAAAGAAAAAAGAAAAAACTACAAAAGGTTCAAAATGAAGTAGAAAAAGAAGAGGCAATAATAACTAAATATAGAAACGAACAACTCAAAAAATTGGAAAATAAGAATAATAAAATGATTTATAGAAAAAAACAATTGAAAGATAAAAAAAGGTCGAAACAAATGTTTTTGTGTTCGATGATCCAGACAATGGTGTTGTTAGTAGTGATGATTCAGAAAACGAAATTGAAAACCAAGATATCGATTGCAACCAATCAAAAGAAGGAACAACTCCCAGCTGCACGAATTTTCAATGGAAAAGTTGTGCAGCAGAAGCTTTTATTTTTCGATTCAAATCCATATTGAATGAAAAATGCTACTTAATTCCTTGTTATCTTACGCCAAAATACCGAGTGAAATTACCAATAAGAATACAAGAAAAGGTACGCATGTTATTCTTACAAGAAGTCATGAAAGACTTGTTACAAGGCTTACCAATCAAGTCTGCGTTCGGGTTTTCAACATGTGAATACAATGTTGTTTCAAGTGATGCAACAACAGATGATATTTTACAAATAAAAATAAGAAAAGAAGTAGAAGAGTTTGAAAAAGAAAACGACACTCAAATGAACGCACTTCAATTTTGGAAAAAATGTCATCAAGATAATAAGTATGTGTTGCTACAAGGAACAGTTCGAAAATATCTATTTATCCCCCAACAAGTATTGATTCGGAAAGGGTTTTTAGTTTACTTAATTATGTTTTTGATAAAAAGAGAGCAAGACTTAATGCTTCTACAATAAGAAAACTTGTAATGTCGAAGTATGTAATAACAAAACAAATTGACAAAATTAAATCAGAAAAAAAGAAGGAAAATGTAACTCTTTGTCAAAAAAGAAATTCGTTTGGAACATCTGGACCTCCAATTAAATGATATTAAAAGTAAATAAAGTTCAAATTGTTAAAACGATAAATTCAATATAATACTAAACAAGTTTATGTATGTTTAAAATTTATAAAATAACACGCGCAATCACAAAATGTTATTGTTGTAGATAAACTTTAATATTCATAAAATGACTATAATTGTTAAAAACAATACTAAACTTAATAAAATAAAAAAAATTATCTTTATATGGTTTATACTATAATTTTTAATTTGTTAAATAGTTTAATTCTTTTGTTTGCTTTGGGGAGTTCTGCTTTTATAATAAAATATATTTTTATTTAATTAAAAAAAACAATATATATATTTTGGTTTTTTTAATTAAATGGAATTTCAAGTTTGTTGTTTGAGTTATTGTTTTGGGCATTTTTATGTTTTAAATTTGATTTATTTTAAATGATCATTTTTGTTATTTTAGAAGGAAGGAATCAAAAAGAAGAAAAAACAAATAACATTTGTTGAATGGCTGCAAAAAGCGGGCAAGTGTTATTTGAATTTTCCCGCGGCAATTGAATTTATTAGGCCCAACAACCCCAAATTCTAGAAGACGGGCCCGATGTCTAGTGATGTATTGAATTGTTGTTTTATAAAGTTGTTTTTATATCACTTTTTAAAAACATTAAAGTATATGTAACTTTACAACATAAAAATAGAAAAAAATTAACAATTATTATATATCGACAATATGTTGTTAATACAATATAATATAGACAATAATTTACATTTATTTTTAATATCACACTGAATAACACTCATTTAAATAATATAAATATTAATGTATTATAATGAACTAAGCTATCCTTTATACAATATATTGAATAATTGTTTATAAAAATAATAATATTTTTTAATTGAAACAATATGAATATATGTATTAAATAATATGTAGTAAAAGTTCATTTTATCATATACTTTTGAGAAATAATTAAACTTTTATTATTATTTTTGTTTATTGGGTTTAATACCCCAAAAATATTAAGAAATATCAGTATCTGAAAACTCTAAAAACAGGTAAAAACATTTATTTGGTTTTTGAAGTTTTTATTATATTTCTAGATTAGATTTTTAAGTACATAACTTATTATTTATAAATTTTTTAAAAAAACTATATTTCTAAACAATTAAATTAATAAAGTTTCAGTGAAAAACTAAAAATCATTTAAAAACTTTTTATTTGATACGATTTTAAATTGAAAAGGTAGTTTAAAATCATTATTAAGATTTTTTATATTCAAATAATAATATTAATTATTGTTAAAATGATCATTAACTCAGAACTTACATAAATTTTTCTTTGTTCACAAATAATAATCATTCATCCAAATAAAAAGAAAACAAAACAAAAAAATCACAAATGACATCTTCAAGTCAAAACACCCAAATTAAGGCAAATAATATCGCATTGGCGTTGAGTAAATTGGACGTAATTAATAATTTCACTCTCGATGAAATACTTGCCAAATTCAATGGAGATTCACAATCTACTCCAAAAATTTAATATAAAGATCGTATTGTTTATAAAGACAAGATAGTAAACAACACAGAAGAATCATTTATCGAGAGTGAATATCTCAAATTGGTTAGTAGAAGATTAAATGATTACAATGAGAATTATAAATATAATAAAAATACCCTTTCCGAAATATATGAAAAAGTTTCGAAATTGAAGAATTGTTTATTGTCAACACAAAGTGGCATAAATGTGGAAGAACTGGAAAGAGGTGTTGGACCAATAAATCAAAAATTGTTTTTAACAACAATAAAGATGATAGGTGTGATTCTTTCTTTGACAAAATCAAAAACCATAGCAAACTCTGTTTTGTAGTTGAATATAATAATGGAAACCAATATGGAAACGTGCTTTACAAGAGAATTGATCCCGATCCAACATCTTATAATAGATATGGACTTAAAAATGTTATTGAAATTGAAGATCCCAGAGCATTTGTATTTACTTTGAAAGAAGATGGGATAACAAAAATTTCTAGATATGAGAGATATACTAATGCAGTAGGTCGAAATTTTATTGTGACTCAGAAATTTGACCATTTGTTATTATATGATGGCAGAAAATGTATTAGAAAAGAAAAAACAGATTTAATGAGTGAAATTGTTGAGTTGCCAGACCAGTATCCAAGTGCTCCATCACGAAAAACTCTCGATATTGACAAAAATGAAGCAAACGTTAAAAGTATTATTGTGTATCAATTACTTTAATTACAGTTTCTATACCGTTATTATTATTAATATTTTCATGATAAAAAATAATTTCATCCTTTGTTTAATAGCTTTATTAGGTACAAATACTTCTATTAATAACATTATAAAAAAGTATAATACAAATTATTATTTCAGACAGAAAAAGTTTCCACAGGGCATTTTCATTATTTATGGTAAATATTGCTATTCGTTTTATTATATCTTTATTATTCTAATTTATGATATCTAGTGGAAGCGGTCAAAAAGATATTATCAGTTTTTTATTATTTGTATTTTAAATCTTTGTTTTTTCACTTAAATAGAAACTTAGACAAATTTACTGATTTGATTTTTTAAACTATAATATTGAGAGTAACAATAAAAAAAGGTGTTTTAGTTGTAAACAACAATTGGAAGAATTTTTAATAATATAAAGTAAAAGTTACAACAAAAAAATTCAAAAACAAACAACTTGGATTTTATTAAAAATAGAAACAAATCACTAACACATAAATAACTAAATTAACAGACTTAAACATTGAATTATTGTTAATCAAAAAGAACATGCGCTTGGCAAACTCAAACATCAAAATGTAGTTCATCAGTAGGGTAAATGTTATTTATTAGTAATAGTTCTAACTGTATAGACATCAAATTGCAAGCTGAAAAACTTTATTTATATTGTTAAAAAGGTATACACACTCAAAAGCAAAATTATACAAGAAAATTATTCAATAAACTTGGTTTGTTTCAGCATTTGCCATTATTTTTGGTAAATAACAATATCAAAGACAAATGGATACTGTAGTGTGTGATTTGTTCATTTTGTTGTGTGTGATGGTATTGAGACCACTAAGTATTTATTTATAAGGTAAACAAAGATAATCAGAGAATAAAGGAAAGATGAAAAAATAGTGTAAAACGATCGATATCAAGCAAATCGATTATAATGACTTTTTCAAATTCCTTTTCAGATGAATTAAAGTACAAACAAAGACTTTTTAAATCACTAAAACTAAAAATTAAAACCGAGTTTTTCAAAAAGACAGAAGTTGAAATTATATATTATTCTGTATTTGAATGCTTTTATTCTATTTTTGGTTTACCATTTTATCATAAATATACTATTAATTAATTATATTGTTAAAATATCTATAGAAATAAAACATTTTTATTAATATAATTGTTGTAACGAATGAATTAAGAGCATTCTAAAACTAAAATCCCATAAGGACGAATGTCTCGAGGATCTTCTATATACCAATAATTAGAAGGACCACCATTGTCACTTGCCAGTTTAATGGAAGAAGTCTTCACTCGATTCTGAAAGACTATTTTGTACTTTCGAGAATTACTATCAGTCTTTTTTGTTGAATATATAGCAGCTGCTTGTACATCTGGACTGCAATAGACACCCCTACCATAGAGATTTCTTGTACCGACTTTAAATCCATTTTTACTGATTGGATCTGCAAATTTGGGGTCGGTGCCATGATAAGAGACTGCCCATTCACCTGGGGAATTTGATGAACCAAGCCAGGTGTCATTACCATTATCAAACTTTCCAATTACATTCAGTGCATATCGCATATATCCACATGGACGTTTGTACACCATTCCACCTCTTTTATAAGTTCGACCGGCTTTGGTGTCATTGATATTACGAAAGTCATAATCATAACCAGGTGATAATAAATTGTTATCGATTGCAAATTGACTGATACCACCACCTCTGAGTCTCAAAACAAGATGGAGTTTGCTACATTCGGTTAGGTTGTAATCAGAAAGTTTGTTTTCACCTTCAAGAGATCTCCCAAGAAAAACAATCCTCATTTGATCTGTTGATATCCCTGTTTTGGACTCAATCAACTCTTTTA
>NW_004440259.1:38987-47272 GCF_000330505.1 Entamoeba invadens IP1
TTACATTAAAAGTCATTAAAGTTATCGAGATTTTAGTTGATAGAAAGACTGAATAAATTTTTAAATACAATTAAGTTTTTGAATTTTGCCCAGCAAATGAACTTTAGCTTATTTATTTTTATTTTTACAGAAAATGTATTTGTTGTTTTTTAAAAAACACTGGCTTTCAAATAATCAAACAAAACAACTTATTTTAGAAAAATTACAAAATCCCATGTGTTTCGACTCTATTAATACTTGTATTGCGTTTTTTTACATAAATTATTTTATGACTAGTGACGTGGTTTTGGCATAGTTATGAGTTAAATAGCACTTTTCTCGATACAATGAAGTTAAATTTTTTAATTGCCATTATAATAATAATATAAGATTAGTAATATTATTAATAATACTTAACATGGTTTTACATATAGTATTAATAATAATTTAATATACTAATATATTATTATAATAATCAATGGTATAGTTATAGTAATAGTCATATTATTGTAATGTAATTATTGTATTAAAACGAATAACAACCCACATCTCATGATGGCGCCATCAGCTCCATTACTACAATTACTAATAACAGATCATAAAACGTGTTATTAATAATTGTGTCGAATAGTTTCCAATGAAAGAAACACCTTTTAACCCAGAGTGTCTAAAAATGCTATTTTTTATAAGAATATTCGTTGCAAAAAATGTATTGATCATGTCTATATGTGTATATTCAAATATGATATTTTCAATTGTTTTTCAAAAACAATCTGCAGAAGTTTGATTTTTACAGAAGGTAGAATCGGCAGACTGTAAACAGCTTTTATTGCTCAAATAAGACGTATATTATCAATATATAAACGAATCATAACAAATTTATTAATAAAAAATTATTATAATAAATAATAATTAAATTAAAAACTTGAAAAATATTGACAAGATGAGTAAATTAGAACGAGTGTATATGATGAACGTATCTTTAAACATTAACACAATGGATTCTCTCAAAACTTTTGAACAAGTTAACAAGAAAAGTTTTGAGTGTATGCAAAGTCTATACATCAACCCTTTTATCAATTTAGAAATTAAAACTTTTGCTCTATTTAAAGAGCCATGTGAGGTTTTATATTCTTCGATTTTCGAATTCATCATAAAAGCGTTTTCAAAGATTGAAACCCTTCAATGTTATGACTACATGTTGGATAACGACAACAAACTGATCAGAAAAGTCAAGAAAATACGTCTTGTGAAAACAACACACAACAAAAGGAATGATTATAATCACATTCATTTGCCACATTTCCACCCACAAAAAGTCACAAGTGCTCTTTCAAAAATAGAAAATTGCTATGTTGGCACCAAAAACAACAATTTGTTGCCTACTGACAATTACACCAACCTCAAAAGTATTCACATGAATGGGTGGATTCGCAAGCCAAACATTTTGGAAAGGATTTTGAACTGAAAAGCGTCACAAAAATAATAATTTGGAATTGCACACACCCAACCTTCTTATCATCAATAGAAGAGCAAATAAATCATCGTCGTATGAAAAAAATTAGCAACGGTTAAAGTTTCAATTTTCATTGAAAAAACAGCAATACGAGAAATACTTAAAAAGGAATTTAATGTTGCAACTTTGATGCTTCGGCAACAAAATGTTGAAGTTTTTGGTTGCGAGGAGAATGTAGTGGGCCACTGCAGTGTTCTTAATAATTTGAGATATTTTGGGGATGTAGCTGTGACTAATGTAAAAGGTATGGATTCCGTTACTTTTCAAAGTGACAACGAAATCGTAATAGAAGACCAATTTGGAAATGATGGATATGAAAGTGGAATGAAATAATTAAAGAAAACATTAATAAAAACACAAGAGAACATGTTGAACAAGATAATTTATTAATAAAAGACCAAAATACTCCAATTCAAAATGATCTTATTAAACAAGAGAAAAAGAACAATACGCAAATAGTGAATGTGAATAGTGAAAACGATGACAATGAAAATGAAAAAAATACAATACAAACTGAAGGTCCATATGAACACTTGGAATTATTAAAAAAGATTACAACTCAAAATATATCAAGTGATGAATTTCAAATTGTAGATGTTTGCGCACCAATTTTAATAACATGTCCATTAGTGTTATTGGACGATGTTGTGACTGATATCGCGTTTCTCACTCACCAAATCGCAAAATTGACCCTTTTTAACATCTCAGACATAAAAATATCAAATATATTTGCAATGAGAATAGATATTGTGAAGTGCACAAATCTTAATATTTTAATGAGTGCAGTCGACACATCATGTTGCCATTATTCTTCACATATTAAAATTGACATATTTGGATATATTTACGAGATTAAACTGAAAACATCAAACAACATTAACATTGAAAATCACACAAAGTATCACATTATGCGTTTCACAATTTTTGAAATAAATAACATTTTCTTTATTAATTGTATTATTAATGATATGAAAAATCAGAGTTGCACAAATTTTGTGATGTCAAATTGTGAATTTAGAAATGTCGACTTTTGGCGTTGCGATAAAGTTTCTATTGTATACTACAAACAGACAAATTGACACTTTCAAAATGAAAACTTTTTTTAGGTACCTCACTGATTCTGATATTTACACGTCTTTTAAAGGGGTTTTGAAAATATCAAAATCACATTTTGTGCAATTTAAAAACGTTCCTAAAAACACTTTAAATGAGTGCTTGCGAGAGTTTGACAATAATCAAAATTATGATAATGAAGATGAATTCAATGTTATGAATGGAGTAACTTTTACTAATGGAAAACTCACGATGGTGACTTTTGAAAATGCCAATATAATTCCATCTTTTGAAAATTATGATGTAGAAATTTGTAACAACAGCGAAATGAATGAAATCAACGAAATTCATATTGAGAAGGCAAAGCGCGTTTTTATAACTTCAGACTGTTGTGTCAGAGTCGTTTGTGGAGAAGTTGAATCTGTTGTTGGTGAATGTATATATATATTGTATACTCAAAAGAAAAGTACTCAAAACTTATTGAAGATAAAGAAATTCGTGAGACCTCAAAACATTGTAACAAGGTGAAGGTATTTGGTCATGTCAATTTGAGTGCTTTTTATATAAAATATCCATATAAAGAATACAATATCTATAATTTTGAATTTAATGTCAATGAAAATGTTGTGATAAATGTGATGAAAGCGGCATATATAACAAATTTATCCGAATTGCCTGCAAAACGCGTTTATATTGAAAGAAGTGTTAAGTTTTGTGATGACAAATTGATACTCAACGACAAGACCGAATTTGTTGATTTAAAAAATATTGATTTCAAGAAAATAGTCGGTACAAAGTCTTTAAAAATAAATAGAAATTACGAAGAAAAAAATACAAAAAAGTTGTATTTGAAGCGCAAAAGAAAAAGACGCGCGTGAGTTGGGCAAAGTGCAAGAAAGTTGTTTGTAATAAAAATGTCGAAAAAATTGTAGTTAATATGTGTGACAATTTGGAGGAAATAATTGTTGGGGAAAATGTCTCAAAGATACACGTGTAATCATGCAAGACATTAAAACGACTCATTGGAAAAATTAAAGACGTGCAGATAGTCGTGAAAAATTGTTTATTGCTTGCACTTAACAACCGAAGTTATCAAAAGAAAAAAGTTCTGTTTTTATTAATTTTTAAATACAATTAATAATTCTAAAATGTTAAAACAAATTAAAAGTCTGGTCGAATTAAATGAATAGTTTATTTAAAGTAACAGAAATTGTGTTGAGAATATTAAAATCATTAAACCCAAAAGTGTCATTAAAAGTGTTAATAAAGTGTTTAATAATAATATTGCTGAAAAATGAAAATGTGAAGTTTCCAATTATTACAGTATAATAACAGAAAAATTGAAAAATTGGTACCCATTTGTTTGATAAATAAAAATGCATTTACCGGGACTCGAACCCGGATCTCCACCTTGGAAGGGTGGAATTCTGCCCTTAGACCACAAATGCTTTTTGAAAATTTCTTATTATATTGCTACGTATCTCTATTTGGTACTAAAGTGTTAAAAAGTCTTCATCCTATTTTTTAAATTCTATTTGTTAATAGAAAGTGACATGATCTGAGAATGATCTTAGTCGTAGGGTCTAATATTTGTTTTTTTATTGCCTTATCAATATTTAAGTTGCAATTATTATTAATTATAAATTTCATTTTTATCATAATTATTTAATAATTTAATTTACTATGATTTATAATATACAGTTGTAATTGTAAATATTTGGGATTTGCTTTTTCCACCACCTTAACAAAAATAAAGTTTCAATAAAGTACTGTTTGAGTGCGGTTTATAAGACTTCTTATCAAAGCACTATATCACTCGGTATCCACTGACTGTTCTGCAAGTTTTTATTTCATAAATCAGATTAACTATGAACTATAATTCCTATTTACTATATTTTTAATAATATATTATATCAAATAATAAATAAAATGTATTTTAAGAGATGGAGATGCAAAATGAATTTTTTTCTCAATATTCAGTTAAGACTAATGAATTGAGCCAAATTAATTTATTAGTAACATATTATATTTAAAATATTCGTTTCCATTGTTTGTAATTTGCAATTATAATAATTACATAATTACATAATTACATAATCAATTTGAATTGTTATTGTTAAACACCGATTTTTAAACCATAATCAACCAAAAAGTAACTAAGAATGTGATCATCAAGACAAATACCAAAGCTGCAACACAAATTCACAATGACCACTTTTGTTCATTCAAACTTCACATCCAGTGTTGCCCTGTTTGCACGGCGTATTGTAAGTGTCTTCTGAAATAAAAAGTTCTCTTTACACTTATCGCATTTTTTGTTGTTAATATTAAAGAATCTATTACACATTTTAACACACTTCATTGTTCCTTATTCTGTCATTTTCGGTGCAACAAACTCTTGACAATCAGTCGAATTTGTAAACTATTTGTATCTCTTGCACATTTTCTTAGCACTTTCTTTCTTATAAATTTCTCGACAACTGTCTTTCACACACTTTTTAATGGATTCAATAATCAAAGCATCATATTTGCAAACAATGCACTTGGTTTCTTCATTACATGTCTTGTAAATCTCAACGCAAACAGTACACACATTTTCATTTGCAAAATACGCTTCTGGACATTCTTTTTGCAAATTTTGTCTGGTCGAAATTTTCAGTTGTTCACGTGATACATGCAGTGTCGATTTGCAGTTTCAACAGACAACAATTGTATTTCATGCAAAACACGTTCCTTCATTGACCAAATAGAATCTGTCAATACAAGACAAAAATTTTGAGTACGTCTCACCCATAAAACAATTGCTTCCAGATTTTGCACTTCTCACAAGATGTTGTTGTTGACTCTTTGTAGTAACCAAAAATACATCTGGTGTTTGTAACATATTTCCAGTGTTTTCAAACAAATATTAGTTTGTTGTCTAAAAGATGCATTTATTCCCATCAGTGTAATTGTGGCATTCTGCTAAGTCTTCTTAAATTTGAATGAAGTTGTGGTTGAATTGTTGTTAAAATAACCATCATCACAATTGTCGAAAAACACATAAAGAACTTCATTCAAAAACCACTTTCCTAAAAATGTTAGCATTTATTGAAGTAACAAACTTTAAAATTGGAATAAACAACCGGACAAACAACCGTTTGATATTCACAATAATATTTTTTGAACAGCAGTAGGTCTACTGAACATTCATTTTAGTTCACACCTTTGGTGGTATAAAGTCGTTGTTAATTTACTCAACCATTAGTTCAATAGCTCTGGAATCAACTGATTAATAAGTGTATTAAACTTACTTAAATATGTAAACGTTTTTTCCTTTGTTTATTTCTCAATATACTGAAATCGAAAGTCAATTCAAAATATAAATAGAATAGTGTGTTTCCCAATGTTTTGCATTAAAATAGACCAAATTAAAATAAGTGCTGTCGACTTAGGAATTCCAGTTTATTGTTTTGTGTTTGTTCGATTTTCGTACTTTTTTTACTTTTTACTTTTTTATATATTAATTATTAATAAATACTATTATTATTTAGTAAAATGTTTTAATTGTTATATTTTTATTTGGAGTACTTATATTATCAAAGATAAGGATATAATGAATGAAATTTTGTATTACTTAAGGAAACAACGAATGTATTGTACGTCATAAAACTCATATTGTATTGGCATTCTTAATAAATTAATAATATTTTTAAATATTTATTTCTGTTTTTTCCCGTTATTACAAATAACAGTTTTTTTCAATTTTATCAATTCAATTTTTTCCTTTAATTATAAATGGAAAAAGAACAATTTTGTGTTAAAATCAAAGTATTCAAATTATCTTCTAAAATTTTTAAATCAAAAGTCATGTTTAATTTTTTAAACTGATTTACATTAATTACAATCACACAACAAAAGTTGATTATTGTTATTGAAATTGTATTTTACATTAAAATTGTTTGATATTCAAGTTGATATTGAATGGATGCACTTTGTGTTCAAATATATATATTGTCTTTTTAGGTGGTGAATATTATTAAAAGAAAATTGATTGCAATTCTACAATTTACACAATGAACAAAGACAAACAATGCGCTCTATGTAAAGAATGCCGAATATACATTGACACAAAACGTGTTAATCTGTCCACTCCTCATCGCCAAAATGTCTACTCATTTATTTCAAAATGTTCAATTTGCGAAGAAAAAAAATGATGTAAACATAATTTATAGTAATGAAAAAAGGCACAATTTAAATTCATCGTTTGTTTTCAATTCGAAACATAAATCTCATTGTAAATGTATCGTGAATGTGATTTGATATGTAACTTTTAGGTGAAGACCGTGTACCAGATAGAAAACAACATCAATGGGTGTGAACAGTGCTACAATGGGTGTTATCCAAGTTGTACTGAATGTTTACAATGTGACATAAAGGGTCTAAGTTGATATGGAAATGCTGTGTTACAAACGATGTTGAGTATAATTTTAACACAACAGACGATGTTTGAATTTTTGTTAATAAACTTGCTGGGAAATGCAAACTGTTTCAACCCACAGTAGTAGTGGTGGTGCCGACCAGGTTGCATTTTAAGCAATCAATACAAATTGCTTGAAATATGAATGGAAGTTTTTGAATTGTCTAAACCTTTTTAAATTGGGTAACATATAATGTCAAATGTAGCTATGATGAAGATTTGGAATTTATAACAAGAGAAATTGAGAAGTGTTTAATTACACTCCACTTGACAATTGCAAGACGTTTTCAGAGTATGAATGTGCTGAGTGTTATGGTGTATAGTTTTAAAATAACCATTACAAATGTAAAAAATGTGGTGAGTTGTGCAATTTGTTAAAAAAATAAAACAACTTTTTCTTTATATTTTAATCATATTTTTCATTTTTTAAACGTTCCCCTATTTATAAAATGAAATTGACTCACTAATTAAAATTGATACAATTCAAAATCACAGAAATGCAATGAATGCATTGTAAGCAAAAAATTAAAGTAATGGTGATGGGTGTGTAATGTATGTTATCATATAAAGAAACTATAAAATTAGCATTGACAAAACAATTGAATAAATAATATATAAAATATTTTTAGGTTTGAAAAGTAATGGTTTTAATTATCATTATAAATCTTATTCTCGACACTTTGATATTGAACACTTTGACACACTTCTTGATATTGAACTGTATTTCGACAAATACAAAATAAAATCAATTATTTATTTTGTGTTATGTTATTATATTTCAAAATAATTTTAATTTTTATAATTTTTAATATATAATCCAATTACAAAAACTGTTATTATTATATGTTTAATTTAAAATATATGTTTCATAATAAGGTGAAACAATTTGTTTGATTGTTATTTATTAACCTTTTGATAAATTATTATAAGATTGTTGTTTCTTTGTGTATATAAACGAAAATCACAATACTAACTTAAATTGGTAACAAAAATATAGTAAAGATCTTTCGAAATAAATGAAATCAATCATAAAACATTATTTTCTATTATTAACTTTATTATATTTTTATTTTTATTTGTATTTGAATTTGAGATATTTTAGTTTAGACAACATAATTTAAATTAAAAAATACTTTTATGTATAATTAGCTTGAACATCGTGAAAATAAATTAATAATTCTTGTTTAATTTTGGTTAATAAATTATGATCGAAAATATAACCATTTTTTGTATCGAAAGAAACGAATTATTCGTTTTTTTCGTTATTCATATAAAAAA
>NW_004440259.1:47372-69744 GCF_000330505.1 Entamoeba invadens IP1
TTTTCTCTTGCAGATGACGAATGGAAAGTAAACTATACAAAAGCGAATTTTACATTAGCAACAATTCTTATTTGGGCAATAGTATTTGCAGTTTTGGTTATATTATCTGCTCTAATTGTTTCTGTTATAATAATTAGAAAATGGCTGATTAATCGAAAAGGAAAAGGAGAAGTGAAATTTGATGTCAAAGAATTCTTTTTGGAGAAATTTAAGAATACAAGTACTCAAAATTAAATAATAACTTTTTATTGTCTGTTGTTACAATATCTTTTGATACAATGTTTTGTGTAAATACTAAAACAATTTTAAATAATTTATATTTTATATATAATATTAACAATTATGTTTAAATATTATGATGTTTAATTATTAAAAATGACTTTGAACATCCATCAAAATACTTGAGCTGGCAATATTAAATCGAAGTCATAGACACGCATTAAATAATTTGAAATTGGTAAAATTAATTGAAATGCCAGTAAAAATAATTAAAAATACAAATAATAATTAATTGGTGTTGGTGGAAAAAAGTCTATCACAAGTTCAAACTGTTCTTATTTAACAAATCTATTTGTTGTTAGACTCCAAACTATAACTCCCAGATTTTATAATCCTTTTTATTTAAATAAACAAACTTTTAATTTTTGAAACCTACTCTACCAGTGGTGCTTTTTCATACACAAAATATGATGCTGTATCTTCTTTTTGTGATCACCAATTTGTACCCAATATAATGCTGGAATAGATTCAAGTAATACTGGAACATTGTCTTGTAAATCATGTAATGTGGGGTCTTATTCTAATAAAGGGGCAATTACTTGCACTATGTGAACGACTGGGTATTATTCACAATCTTCTGGCAGTGCAAAATGCTCAAATGTACTGCCGGAACGCGTTCTAAATACCCAATGATATCAAAAAATGTTTAAAGTGTAGTCGAGGAACGTATTGAGCAGTGGACGTGCTATTTGTTATAATTGTACAGCAGGAACTTTTGCAGATGAGAAAAGAAGTTGGGTGTGTAAAAAGTGTCGTGATGGATTTTATTCCACGGCTGGAAGTTTGACTTGTATTCAATCCGTTTTCACAAATTGTGGAGTGTGTTCAAAAACGACGGGGATATTCATACGATTCATCGAATAAGAACTGTTCGATATGTCCCGTATTGTATTATTTGGGTGGTGGAACTTCGTTGTGTTTAAAGTGTGCTTCTGGGTATTACTCACTTAGTGGTTCTTGTGGGTGTACAAAGTGTTCCACAAGTTGTAAAACGTGTGACCAAACAAATGGAAATTGTTTAGAGTATTAAGAAAAATCATCGTGATGTGAAATGTTTTTTCACGTCATAGTGAGTGTTAATACTGCGAATTGTTATTGGGCCAAAATAATGATATTAAGGGTTTTAAAACATTTTGGTTTTTTTTGTTATTCGAGGCTGTTAACCTTACGAAGTGAAAACTGGATAATTTATATCCTTGATTTTTTTACTTAAAATAAGTCACTTTTTTTTATTTTTGTATTTGAACTAAAAAGATCTTAAATTAAGAACTGCGTGTCACAAACCAATTTAAATAATGAAAAATTGATAAATTCCGAAACGCTCTAATGAAAATTCATGTGTATGTCTCGTAACAGCAAGTGTTGACTATTTTGAATACATGGAAAATAGAAAACATGGGTCTGTAAAGACCAGTTATTTGCGCGAAAACTAATCGATTTCGTGTTTTGAATTTATTTTTAATTATTCTAAAAATAAATTATGATCTAGATAAATCTTATCCAGATTTCACCTTCCCACAAAAAAAGTTGATTCAGTTGACTTGCTAAGGTTAAAATGAAAAACGATAGTTTTGTTCTACAAAATCTTTTGAGGCTAACTCAACAGATTGTGCTAAGAGGAAAAATGGTGTTTTTATATACTTTTTATGAGGGTTTTGTTTTTTCCTTTTCTAATCGAAAAACAAAACATTTTTATTTTTTGTTGTTATTAAAAGACAAATTCTAAATTATAGTTTCACATATTCAAATTCATTTTATAAAAAAAACGTTTTTGATATTTTTAAAATGTGCAAGAATTTGTCAATAAATGATATTTATTTACCCATTACATTTTTATGAAACAAAATTTAATTGGACAGTACATATCTCTGCTCAAATATAAACACGTTCCAACAATAAAGTTTCTCAAAAAAACGTATTGTGTTGAAGATTAAAAATTATCAATAAAAAATCGTTCTCATATTTTTATTAACCAAATAATCACTTACCAATATAATTTTATTCTGATGAATAAAATGAATATATTGGTTGATTTCATAATGATTTGTTATTCGAAAATAAAATACTCGATGTCTTGTTTATGTTTTATGAAAGTAGTTGATTTTTCGATTAAAAAAACAAAAAAAGAATCTGACCCAACACACTGTGACACAAAAAATGTTTCAAAACGAAATGAATAAACAATATAGTTATGTATTTAATAGCAATTTATGTTATATTGAAACTGTTCAGTAAATACTTGAAAAGTTGGGTGTATGACTACTAGCTATTTTGATAATGAAATGATGTGAAAATACAATCGTTATTCACATATAATAAATCAAACAATGAACTATTAATATGGTATAAATATAATTAAAATATAATAAAATAACAAACAAGTGAAATTGTTAATTAACATGTATTTTTGATAAGCATCAACATAACAATAGCACGAGACGATTGACTTGATTGATAACACGAAAAATGAAAAAGTAAATGAAAATTGTGTAGCTGAAAAACTTTGAATTAAATTTTTACTTGATGCGGCAAAGGGAATTTTTTATCTTCACGAAAACAGCATATTACATAAAAAATATCAAGCCGGATAACATCTTGGTATTTTCAATGGACGTTAACGAGAGAGTGAATGCAAAATTGACTGTTTTTGGGTCAAGTAGAAACATCAATTTATCAATGACAAATATGACATTCACAAAAGGCGTTGGCACACCAAAATATATGGTGCCTGAGATTATAAATAAGGAGAAGTACAAAAAGAGTGCAGACATATTTTCATTTGGTGTGACTATGTATGAGTGCTTGGCGTGGTGTGAGTCGTATAGTAAAGAAAACTTTGGATACCCATGGGATATCGTCGATTATGTGATGTCTCGAAAAAGACAAGGAAAGCCTTCCTGTGTGAGCGAAAAAGTTTTTGATGTTGTTAGTCGTGTGTGGGAACAAACACCTGAAAACAGAAGCTTGGCTGATAAAATCGTGAAACAACTTGATGTAGAATATAATAAAGCTAAAAATAATTGATTTGGTGTTTTAATCGTCAATAACATTTGAATTTTAATTGACCTGTTTTTACTTTGATATAAAATTATTTTTATGTTATTATTGTTTGACTTGTCTAAAGTGTTGTACATACAGAAAATAAAAAAACGCTTTATTTTTTTAACCGCTTAATTTAAAAGTTTCAAATGTTATTAATATAATAATATATTGTATGGTACTGTTTACCACAAGGTCTAAAAATGCCACTCAGAACCCTTTTTCGTCAAATGTGGTTATTTGTAATAGACTTTTGTTATAATTTCATTAATTATAACAATTAAAACGATGGAAAGCAGTTAAAAAGACCG
Organism: Entamoeba invadens IP1; assembly: GCF_000330505.1. NCBI lineage: Eukaryota > Evosea > Mastigamoebida > Endamoebidae > Entamoeba > Entamoeba invadens. The sequence goes on from NW_004440259.1 coordinate 51,002, forward strand.
TTATTTTTTATTCTTTAAAATTAATTTTTAAACATGTCTAATTATCTAATAAAGTCGAGATTGTTTATTTTGTAAAACACTTGGAATAAATTTAATGTTATTTAAGTTGTTTAGTGTTTTCACGTTTATGATTCATTAATTTGTCTGTTTCATAAAGAAGCAACATTGTAACCAACTCCAATTTTAAAACTTGTTTATTTGAAAAAAAATCTTATCAGAACATATAAACAGCTATTTTATTTAAAATTAATTTTTTTATTGTAATCTACTTGGTAAATATCAAAAACGTTGAAGTTTTATTAAGCTTTATGCTTGTCATATTTATTAAACTAATTACTCTATTTGATAACAAGTTTTATTCTTGACAATACCTTCGGTGTAATCCATCATTATAAGGACGAAATCCACATAATCGACAACGGTGGTTTATGATTTATCATAATCATCTATATCGACAACCCATTTTACACTTATCTTTACAATTTAACATATTTGAATGCTCTATTATTTCTTTTACATAATACAGAAATTTCTGTATTATGTAAAAGAATAAAAAGAATATACTAAGGCTTTTTTATAATCCTCAGATTAATTAACAATCATTATCATTTTTAGACATTGTCTACATTGAAATGGTCTTCCCCAAATATCAAAACATTAACGAAATAATAAGCTTTAGACCAGTCCCATCTATTCAAAACACACTTTTCCCCAACCAATATAAAAGGTTTCACTTATACTTTAAAAATAATTATACATTTTCCAATTTATAATTTTATTTATATTTTACTTCTGTATCAATATTTTTTTTAAGTTTATTGTTGTCACACTAACCAGTAAATACATACATGTTATTGAAATTGGAAATGCAAACATTTCTATATCAAAAACAGAATTGAAATGATTTAAGAAATACCATATCTTGCTCAGAAAAATGATTTTAAAGGAAAATAAAAAAATAAATGAAATCGGAATATTTAATATTTTATAATTATGTTTGTTTTGATGTTAAAAATAAATAATATTTTATTTATATTTTGTGGTTATTTTTTCAATAATTGAAAAATTACTAAAAATTGTTATGCACACAGATAACATTTTTATTCAAAACGTTTTAAACAAACAAAAGTATAAAAAATAACGACAATTAACACGTAAACACAATCAAGCAATTTACAGGTTAATCAGATTAGCAGCATGATGTAAATATTTGTCAGTATTTGACAGATTCATGTATTTTCATTAGTATTTTTAAATTTTCACATGTAATTTGGCTTTTGAAATATCAAATTGGTCATTATTGTTGATGTTGGTTCACTAAATATTAGATAAATCAACACACAATACGGCGTTTTGAATTTGGAATCAGTCAAAACAACTTATTTCCACATTCACTTTGTATTCATTTCATTTTTAAGCGGTTGTAAAAAATGCGTTGTAAAATACACGTTTAATATTGTATATTAGACTTTGCGTTATTGTACGTAAAGATTTTCTAGCTTTATTCATAAATAAAGCCACATATAATGCTCAATTACAAATTGTATTAGATGGGCACTAAAATAAGTTTGAAAGTACAATAAAATACATCATCGTTAATGACAATACCAAATATAGTAAATGTTGTTCAAAAAATGTATTGTAAATAAATATATAACAAGTCAGTACTCGAAAAAAGAATTGAGTTTGAGTTGTCTAAAGTGCAGTAAATCAAAAAACATTTAAATAAAATATGTTAAGATATAAGACTCCAATATAATACATAATTGGAAATAAAAAAAACCATTTTGAATTGTACAGCAGCTGGTTAACTGCATGTCCAATCCAATTTTGTTTATACTTTTTGTGTAAATATATATTATATCTTTCATAATTAAGTTAAATAGCATCATATAAACTGTTTTTTAGTATATAAACATTTATTTTGTATCAAATCACAATTGTCTTTGTTCATTTCCTTTTTTTATATTTCGAATATATTTTATTAATATAAATTTATATTTAAAAAATTTCATTGTTATTTATTTTTCATGTCAATGATTTCCTTTCAGATATTTTTTTGATTTTTAATGAACACTTTTATGTTATTTTATTGTTATGGAAAAAAACATTTTTTTTATTAATAATGAAAATTAATAAAAATAAAATCTATTTGTTTTCACAAATTACAGTTATTTAAATTTTATATATTTTTCCTTTAACAGTCAAAAGGAAAAAACAATTAGAGTCATTCTCTAAACGTTGTCCTTTCCTCAAACGTCGTCCCTTTTGCAAAAAAACACAAAAAATTCTTTAAAAATTGGGAATTAGGTAAATAAATCATAAAAATGGTAACAATGATTTTCTGGCGTTTCAAAAAATTTCCCGATATATTCCAGTTATTAATATCGTAAAACTGAGGGACAACGTTAAGTAAAGAACAACGTTTAGAGAATGACTCTATGTTGAATATTTTAACTGGTTTTCATAAAAGCCAAATCTAGCATCAAAAATTAATTGTACTTAATAAAAGATGTATTTCCCTTACAAATTGTTAGGTGCTGTGTTTCGATAGGTATTATCTTTTTTTGTCGTGCATAATAGTAAGATATATCCATTGTAATTTTACTATTTTCATATTGAAAAACGACATAAATTCGCTCTAGGTGAAGAATAACGCATATGCAACAACACATAATCTGTTAATATATCCACTGCGTATTGCCATAATGCCATCTTAATTATTTTAAAATGTTCAAATTGAAAAAAGCACAAAATGATGAAAACAAAACACAATTTAATGGAATCCAAGAATTCGCAATTGATAAACAATGCGATTGCTTTTAAAGCGATTTACAAAATTCACTTGGAACATATCATGAATGTGGTTTGGTATGTAACAATTAAGTGAAGATTTTTTACAACAAAAAAAACAGCAACACCAGATATGACAAAAGCTATAATGGTATTATCTAAAGCAGTCCTGTCTACAATGTGACAAAGGTGCTTAAGTTGATATGGTAATAGAGGGAGTTGTGTAACATATGCTTTTGGTATTATTTTGACACAACAAACAATGATTATATCGATGTTAATTAACTTGCTGAAAAATGCAAACTGTTTGACCTACATTTAGTGGTTGTGCCTACCCGGCTGCATTTTAAGCAATCAATATAGATTGATTGTAATACGAGGTGAAGTTTTTGAATTGTGTTAAACCAGTTTCAAATTATATGAAATGTAATGTCAAGTTTAGCTATAAAGAAGATGTCGAATTTTGAACAAGAAAAGATAATTAATGTGTCATTAATATTACACATGACAATTGCAAGACTTGTTCAGAGTATGAACATGCCGAGTGTTATGATGTGTATCATGAAAATAAAAATTTCATATTCACAAAATATGGTAAAATGTGTGCTAATTGTACAGATATTATACAATATGTTTTTATATATCAAACATTTTAATGTTAAAAATAAATGTAATCACAAATTGTAAGTCATACAATTCAAAACCACAGAAGTGCAATGAATGCACTTCAAGTAACAAAGTTAAACCAAATGGTGATGAGTGTATTTTCAGGACAACTGAACAATTGATAATATATTGTATCGAATACACAATATTTTCATTTCTTAATAATCTTTGCATCAATATTGTAAAATTATTTTATAACAATTATATTGATTTCTTTACGAACAACAATAGTACGTTAATTCAATGAACTTATTATTTTTTAACATAATAAAACAAACCAGAAAAACTTAAAATTAAATATGGGATGTCCGATGTTGGAATATAAAAGGGTGTTTGTGGTCATTTATTTTCCTCGAGTTCTCTTGAGTCGATCACACAAACAGGGACAAGTCGTTTTAAGCTATAACCGAAGATGTATGTGACAAATTTTTGAAAAGTCAGCTCCACATTTCAAAAAGTGTAAAAATGAAAGATACACTCGATCATTTTTTGAACATTCTTTTATAACTACTTTGTGTTGAAATAAGAGTATTGGTGTCATGGGAATTTATAACAGGCATTATAAAATGAAGAATTAACAATAAGCAATTTTATCTTAGTGTGTGGGTCTACAAATTTTGCACCATCAACAATACCTTTATTTTTTACTGTTTTAAGGCAATAAATAAAAAGAATATTGATATTGTCATCACCATCATCCATATCATTGGGTCCATCCTCTGCTCTAAATAACCAAAAACACTGAGAGAAACTACTTTGATTGTATATTTTTGCCTCATAAATTATACTTTAGAACCAAAAAAAATCTTTTTAGAAATATTCAACCTTTTAAAAAACAACAAAATCCAAAAAACGTTGATTTGCTCGACCATCTTAAACGCCTAGTCAATACCAGATAGAAGAAAAAATTGTTGAAGACTTTACTCTTTGTGTTATTTTATCTGAAATATTGGACAAAAAGAAGGAATGGTGGGTAGCCGGTTCGACCAATTCAGAAGTGACGTTCTTAACACCAAGTACCTCAATGGACAACGGGGGTTTCCTGAAATAAAGACAGAAGTGAGGACTTATTAGTCAAAGCACGAGAACGTCATTTGAACTCAGAAGTCCGTCGAGAGGTCTTTACAGCTGTAATGGGAGAGGAAGATTGTGTCGATAAGTATCAACGGATCTTACAATTTAGTTTAAAATGAGAAGTCAATAAATTGGTGGTGCGACTTTTTCGCCTTCCTTTACTTAAAATAAATCGAAATAGTACATCAAAACATTCAATAATGCCGTTTAGAGTTGTGATTATATTTTTAGATATACCATGTTTTAAATTAATCATTAACTAAAGTTTTAAATACTCTTACAATATATTATCAACTCTTGTTATTTGTATTATTTTACTTGGAATATTCCCCAAAATCTTTTTTGATGATATCATATTCTTTGTTTGTAATATATTTACATCGTGATGAACGACCTCCAGTAGATATAAAGACTGCTAATTTGTAAGGTTATGTTAATTCTTGGCTTGTAAATAAGCTCACATTAAAAGCACTCATCTATGATAACAACAAAGGAATAATCATCAGAACTTTTCTTGTTTATTTTTTGATTAAGGATTTCAGGAGACATATATTTTGGAGTAACAACTCCCTTTGTGAATATTATGTTCTTAATCAACACATTGACATTTTGTGATGACCCAAAATCAGTCAATTTAGCATTCAAATCAATTGCTTTTTTAATGAAAACATCAAGATATCATCAAACTTAATATCTAATGTCTAATATCCCATTGTGTTAAAATAGAGTAACCCATTTGCGGCATTATACATAAACTTAATGTGCAACTTATCTTCGACTTTTTCAACCTTTTTTGTTTTATCAAATCGTTTTAATTACCACAGGTCGCAATAAGTTGACTGTAGATATTTTGTTTGGTATAAACACAGCTCCATAATAGTGGACGACACATTCATTTTTAAATTTGTTTGATTTAGCTACTTTCTTCTTGAATTAGTCGACTTTTATTTTATCATTTCTAACTCTTTCATCTTATTAATGGCAAGTTCTATACCTCTTAATTTCCCTTAATAAATTACACCAAACAAATATTCAGTATTTTTTCTTTTCAATCGACTCGTCTGGGTCTAATCCAGTCTTAATCTCCTTCTCATCATTTATTATATTGTAAAGTTGGGACTTTATCCCTTTCTTTAAATTGGCAGCAACCAACACGATATTATCTTCAATTCATGAGTAATTTGGCGCTAAAAAGACCTCAAATTCAATTGTTTTTTCTTATAATTGTCACGATTATAGCATCAGTTAGAATGGAATATTTTGTGTACAAGTGAATATTGTAGAGAGTACTAAGTAAAAGTTTTATCAACACATAGATCACAGCCGCAACTCATGCAAATTGATTGAGGGATACACAGCATGCTCACTTGATATTGACAAGTGTTTCAAGTGTTTGAATGGGTTTTTGGTGAGTGTACAATGCGAGTTTTGAAACAAGACAACGCAAACATGTAAAAAGTTTTCGAGTCACTCAACTGGCAACACATCTGTAAAGATACTTTTTGGAAATAAATTGGTGTTTCAAATGCAGAAAGATTGGTAAGTGTGACAAATCAATTTGTCTTTGTTTCAAGTGCGAAAAATATAACAGCTTATTGGTTAATTAAAATGAATACAAATGTGTCGATCAGATAACCTTCGAGTTGTTCAGTTGATTGGAATTGCAATGAATGCAATAGTTACCATCAGTTTAGAAAGTATTTATATTCAATACGAAAAATTAAATTTTTAAAATTGTACAATTATAAAACAACTAATTCAAATGTTCAAATAAAAATTGAAAAATTCAAATTTGTAAAATACAAACATAAAATATTTGTAATGTATTGTTGTGACATACACTTATAGTTACAATTGACCAAAAAAATCATAGACAAATTAATTCTAAGAACTAACAATAGTTTTAACATTGTAATCGAAAAACTATTATTAAAATATATTTAAGTGCCTTAGTATTATTTGGTGAACTTATATTCACTTACTTTTTGAACTTTGTGTCGAAGGTTATTAATGGTAAATACATCATTCTGACTATAATTTGGTCTTTGATTATTACCTGTATAATGTAACAAATATTTAATTACTTGGTTAATTGTTATTGCAAAATATTTTCTCGCTTCAGTGCAATATTTTTTTATTATTTTAGTTTGTAAAAAAAACATGAGTTTATTATTGTTTTTTTGTATCAACCCAGTTCGAATAAGCCCACAATCTAAACCATTATTTAAATTCATTCTGACCAAAAATCGTATACGCCCTACAACACAACAATCCATGTCGATCCCAATACCTTTCTCTAAGTTGTTTCTAATAAGGAATCAAAAAGAGAAAAACACAAATTTTATAATGTACAAAAACGTCCGTTATACTTTATCAAAAGTTAAAAATAATAAACCAAAGAGAAAGTTGTTTCACAACTAATTGATTGACGTTACTTTTAAAATAAGGAGCACCCAAATTCTATCAAAGTCACTGATTATTATTGAAATTGTTTATGCGACTTTCAATGATTGGGGTCTAAAAAAACTAAAAATTCCATCTTCTGTTAAAATAATTTGAAATAAAGCATTTCGGTTGTGTAAAACATGAAAAAAGTTAAAGTGATAGTGAACACGACTGTGATGCCAAATTCATTTTTGAAAATTGTGCCAAACTTGAGAAAATCAACTTTATGATAATCTTCAATTAGTTGGAAATAGTGCTTATTTAAAGCAAAACTAGTCGAAGTTGTAATATTCAATATTTGTAAAGTTGTTACACAATGTTATTAAATTTACTTAAATTAAACTTAAATTGTGTTGGAAAAAGTTTTTCACAAATACCAGACTATTTTGGTGACTCTTGTTCCAGTTTTAAAATAATTATAGAAATTCACAAGATGGTCAATAACTTAAAAGCCATAGCCGACAAAACACAAAAACTACTTATTTTACCTTTGGTGTTATGTAATAGAGTGATTGAACATAAATATTATGAACTTATGAATGTTTAAACACAATTTAATTAAGAATAGATGGACCATTGAAGACACTATTGATTAAAGAACACTATAAGAAATACTTTGCAAAATTTATGGTCAGAGTTTATATTTTATAAAAAAAAATATAATTCGACATAAGAAGTTAAAAAACATATATCTTTATTTATCATTAATTGATTCTTTGTTATTTTCATTCCTTTTGAGTAAAAATAATTAACAATTTAAAACAAAATATTTGTATTATTGATTAATATTGATATATAATGGTTAAATCAAAAAAACAATTGTTTGTAAAAAGACATATAATAATAGAACATAAATATATTTTCAGAAAAAGTTATTTTCGAGAAAACAAAACACTCAACAAAAATACAATCTATATATTAAATTTCAACATTCTTTAACTAAAAATAATATTCATTTGTCAATTTGCTATAAAAATAAAATTAAATTGATTTATAAATAAAATGAGTGTCGAATTGAATTTTAAAAATACTGCCTTGGAACTTTTTTGTTGTGTTACTCGTTTGTTAAGGTATCAAGATAATAATTATAACAATTAATATGTTATTGTTTATCATTTTTTTATTTTGACATCAAAAGTTTTTGTTTTTTATGATTGTAAAAGTTGTATTAAAATTAGAATTCAATCGTTTATTCATTTTTTGTTTGATTACAACTAAACTGTATGCCAAAAGTCGGTACTTTACCAATTATTAGTGGAAACCCTTTTATAATAAATTCCCGTTTTTTAAAGTTTTTTTGTTGTTTTCATTTATAATTTCCATTTGAAAAAAAGAAAAAACAGTACCGACTTTTTAACCCTCAAAACCAATACAGTTATAAATTTCAATTAAAATTTCGGGATTTTAACAAAAAATTAGAACAAACTTGTCCGATTTTCTGAGACTGTTATTCAGTCTTTTTCACTGTTGAGATTCTCAAAAAATCGGCATTTTTGCCTTTTGGTAATGGACGAGTAGTTTGAATGGGTGAGATAACCGTATTTTACCTCTCACATTACGACTCTCCCCCACTTCAAAATACACAATAAATCGTTCTAACTTGTTGTTATTTTATGGTTGTCTCTTTAAAAAAAACAAACTTTGAAACACTACACATATTAAATGGTTATTTTTATTTTCAATAATCTTTTCTTTGTGTTGTAAGTGTTAATGAAATTGAAAGATTTTTATTATTTGTTGGATCATTAACATTTTCTTTTGAAAAAAGAAAAAGTCGGTTTTACTCACGGCAAAAACAACCATATGGTCAAGCAAAATTTTTGAAGAAGTAAGTTATTTGATATTTTCCTTGTTATTTTTTATTTAATTTTTTAGCTTGGTCTAAATTCAAGGTTCAGTCAAGTTTGTTTTTTAAAAAATAAGAGGGAAAAAAATAAGCAAAAAAACGATGTCAAACAAAATGAAAAATATTTGGAATCATTTACTTCAAAAAGTCGGGTCCTTTCGGTACCGACTTTTGAAAAACAGTTTATATTCTGAATATTAAAAAATTTTTGTTGTATTTTTTTTGATAGACAATTTTATATTTTTTCTTGACTTTTCGAATAACATTTACTTTTTATTTTAAAATTACAAAAAATTGTGGTTATTATATAATAGATAAAAATATAGCTTTTGATGGTAAAATTAATTAAAAATAAAAATATTATTAATTACAAAAATAAAACATACAATACTAACAACAATATTTTTAATACAAATAATCTTTAACAAAACAAATTTTATTTTAATTTTATAATACCTTTTATTTAAACTTGAAAAATGCATTCTAATATGATAATATAATAATATGATTATTATATTCATATAAAATTACAATTCTGACAATTTGATACCAATGGAAACAGAGACACTGTAATGTTGTATCGATATATTTTGTAAAATAAAATCATACACAATACGGGATGACGACATTTTGCCAAACGATATTTTACTAAAAATTATTAAGAACTTTCTTAATTATTCTTTAACAAAGAAAATTTTAAAAATAATTCATTGTTGTATTTTTGTCAAGCTTTTATAAAAATATATTTTTGTCGACAATAAATAAATTGTAAATTGTATGAATAAATATATTTATATATTATTACAACTCTGCGTATTTTGTTTTTATTTTACGCTATTAAATCTTATTAAATAGAAATATTACTTGAACCAGTAACTTTGGTTATACATACAATATTTTGAGTATTTTTTTAAAGCAACAAATAAAAATATACAACTTAATGTTCGTGTAAATTCACACATTGTATTATTGGAAAAGTCTTATAAGTATTATTTCTGTTTAAACAAAAATACTTGATTCAATTAATCAAACAATTTATAAACAATTGTTATCAAATTTATAAATAATATAATATTTAATTAGTTAGTATATAATTTAATGATGTAATTTTCAAAAGTGAATTTATAATGAATTTTGTTTAAATAACCATTTGTATTCAAAAATTTATTTTTAACATGTTTTATGTAAAAATATACCAAATTTAAAGTTCTTTATTGTGTTTATATGATGTCATTTGAATTACTTCGGCTCTATTATAATCACTACAACCCGAATTATTAAAATTGAATTATCATTTTATTAACTTTTATTAACTTTATTTCATTAAAATATTAAAAAAAATAAATTACTTAATTAATTTTTTGTTTTTTCTACACTCTTTTTTGATTTCTTGGATTACAGATCTTCTTTTTTTTTCTTGGCTTTTTTTCACGTATAATTTTTTCTTTGTATTTTGAATATCAACAATTTTAGTTGGATTTTTATTTTCAAGTCTTGTTTGTTGGATAAAGTCTTTACTTTCAAACATATCACCATTTGTTGAAGTGTTTATATCAACAACATTTTCATTGATACAATCTACACAATTTTCTTTTGTAACATTTTACGTCTCGTTTTGTTCACAATTTTCGACTTCGAAGTAAACTTCATGATTTAAGCCATCAAATAACACACTTACCTTTTCGAGAAAACAATTTAATTTGATTTCACCACAGTAATAATTTGTTGTTAAATTTTTAAGTGTATTATATATTATTTCAACTTTACTGTTTGATTTTTTATAATGTCCGTTTTTCATGTTTTTTAGATCTTTATTAACATCTTCTATCACTTCTCCGATTTTTTTAACGAACTTCCAGAAACCAGGTTTCACGAACTCAAGCCTCCTGGTGAGCGCGGCGTGGTAAGACTCACAATCATTATTAGTCCTCTTTTTTCTCATAAATTGACACCACAATGAAATGGGAAACGCGCCATTTATCCACACTTTTTTGAAGTATTCCACAACTATCCCAAATGAAGGTATATGAGAATACCACTCCGTTAAAATACCAACTGTTTAAATAATATCTTCTTCTTTCAAAAAGCACACGGACTCTAATATTTTCACCGCAGCTTTGAATTCTGTATTTAAAGAATACTCACATTTAAGTCCGGCATTATTGATAAACTTTCGTATGGCTTGACGTTGATGAAAAAGGCATTCTTTGTGCTCTAGACCAAAAGTTTTGTATTTTCTTAAAACGGTGATAAGCGAATTTTCGAAGTCAGTCACAACAACAACGTTTCTTCCAAAACAAGTATAATTTTCGTTGATTTCTTTAAGCAAGCATTCAATGGCATTAAAAAGTGTTTCATATGTATTTGAAGTTTTGTTTTTTAACAAACAGTGAATTGCTGGAAATGTTTGGTTGTTTTGTAATTGACAATGCAGTGAATATAGCTGATAAAATTGTTTGGGGCAACTCCGGAAAGTCCCATCCATAAACACTTCTTTGCATCTTGCTAACATTGTCAATTGTTGGCTATTTCCAAATATAAGTATTCCATTTTGCTCATCTTTGAATAATAAATTGAAGTCGCCAACACTTATTATAATATCATCATATGAATTTGGTTCATATTTGTGAACTTTGTTTCTTTGAACAAAGCGTTCTAATGTTGATTGTGTTATTCCTATAGAACCTCTTTTGTATTTTGTTATAACTGATTTCATTGTTAATTTTTTTGTTGGTGAAGTTTGTAAGTCATTTTTGATAAAATTTAAATGATTTTTTCTGCGTAAATCTTGTTTTTCGTGAATGTGAGTTGTTGTTTTGCCATAATGATAACTACCATCTGTGTTTTTTATTATAGTCACTTTACACTTTCGACAAGAGCAGCGAAAGTGTGTTCTTTCTTTGTCTATGGCATGAAACAAATAACCATCATAAATAGGCAATTCTTTTCCCCTTGTGCTTTTGATGCTCATTCTTGTTATATATTAGTTTTGATGTTGTATTTATAATTAAAAATACAAAACCAATGAAGTAATATAAATACATAAATGAAAAATAAACGATTATTTTTTTAATATTTTAATGAAATAAAGTTAATAAAAGTTAATAAAATGATAATTCAATTTTAATAATTCGGGTTGTAGTGATTATAATAGAGCCGAAGTAATTCAAATGACATCATATAAACACAATAAAGAACTTTAAATTTGGTATATTTTTACATAAAACATGTTAAAAATAAATTTTTGAATACAAATGGTTATTTAAACAAAATTCATTATAAATTCACTTTTGAAAATTACATCATTAAATTATATACTAACTAATTAAATATTATATTATTTATAAATTTGATAACAATTGTTTATAAATTGTTTGATTAATTGAATCAAGTATTTTTGTTTAAACAGAAATAATACTTATAAGACTTTTCCAATAATACAATGTGTGAATTTACACGAACATTAAGTTGTATATTTTTATTTGTTGCTTTAAAAAAATACTCAAAATATTGTATGTATAACCAAAGTTACTGGTTCAAGTAATATTTCTATTTAATAAGATTTAATAGCGTAAAATAAAAACAAAATACGCAGAGTTGTAATAATATATAAATATATTTATTCATACAATTTACAATTTATTTATTGTCGACAAAAATATATTTTTATAAAAGCTTGACAAAAATACAACAATGAATTATTTTTAAAATTTTCTTTGTTAAAGAATAATTAAGAAAGTTCTTAATAATTTTTAGTAAAATATCGTTTGGCAAAATGTCACCCTCTCACACAATACATTTTAGTTTATAATTGTATACTTTAACCAAAAAATCAAATAAAACAAATGACACCCCTTGAATACACTACAAAACCAACAAAGAAGTCAAGAAATATCAAACAAAGATCCAATTTGTATGTATTTCAACATTGTATTAATAGATTATTATTTTAATTAAAAAATGATATAAAAATAGTAAAAACCAATTTAAAAAGCAAGAATTAGATAATCAAACACAACAATTAAATGTGGTGAATCTAAGTCGATTACATCGTTATTTATTACTGACTATTGAATATTTAACAAATGGGGTTATGCCAAACAATCAAAGCTTTTATATTAAAAGCTTCTGATTGATACTCGCTGTCATATTAGTAACAACAAACATATTAAAGCAAACAAAATATCATATATCAAATATCAACAACTGTCATCATTAAAGAGACAATAAAAAACAACAAAAAGCTATGTTTTTACATTTGATAAAAATAATGCAATTGATGTGTTATATTCTCAATTATATAAAATTGGCGACTTAATTCAAAATTACATTTCAAAAAAGTCTGAGGCGTTATGATAAAAACCTTAACATCAATCTTTTTATCTAATTTATACCAAAATGCAAACGAAGCGCCTCCTTCATTTGATCAATAAACCATTAGAATAATGTAAATATGGGTTGTTTCTTCTTATTTAAACATGTAATGTATTAACACTCAGCATTTAAGAAAGAAAAGCCGACTCAACTGGGTCAGCAAACAATGTATTCAATTGATATATATTCCACGAACACACTAAATGCCAAAGTGACTCTTTTAGAAAGAGTCTTTCTTTGTTGTATAAATAAAATTAGACTGCGGAATCGATTAAAAAAGAAAAGAAAATAAATAAAGAGCGATTGTACGGCATGGAAAAAAACAGTCTAAGCAACAAACTATAGAGGTGCAAGCGCTTCTATTTATAATATTATTATATTATAAATAAGATTCAGAGTAATACAGAGAGTGTTAAAAATCAAAGTGATAAAAAAAAAGAAAGAAAGAGTCGCTTGGATATTATTGATTGAATACATTGTTCATTTATTTGTTTTTATTTTCAAATAAAGATAGTCAATAATAAAAAATAATCAATGAATTAAGCAAATTAATACAATTATTTTTTTGATTAATTAAGTTTAAAATTTTTTATATTATATTGTTTTGAATGTAATTATAAATTTTACTTTATTTTAAATACAATACGTGTTAATTGATATTTCATATTATAATTTAAAACAAATAAAATGTTAAATTAATGCCTTTAATAATATTAATATCCTTTCTCCATCTTTATAATTTTACTAATAGTTTGCAAAACCAAATTAATATTAAATTTAGTTTTTGCAGAGCACTCAGAGTATCCCACTGCTCCAATACTTTGTGCAAATTTAATAGCTTCTTCCGTTTCAATAATTTTTCTTATCATTTGTTTTAGTCGAATTAATTCGTCTTTGTATTCTCTCATATCAGATTTTGTTCCCACAACAACAATTAAAATACTTTTTTGTACTTTGGAATTCTCCCAACAAACTTTTCTTGTGCAATCTTTTGTTGTTCTTCGTAGTTCAATGCAAAAAATGAATGCGCATTCGGCTATTTGAATATAAACGTCAAGCAGCGCATCGTTATCAGTTTGACCAGTAGTGTCATGTATTGTCACTTCTGTTTTAAATTTGTCGTTCAAGACGAATTTGTATGAATCTTCTATTGTCGGGTCATAGTCTTCACTAAAAGGTATATTATACAACTGATTAAATATCTGTGTTTTAACATACGCAGCATCACTTAGATATGCAACTTTAAACAACTTTTGTCCATTTGTTGTTTTTTGTTATTTACTGATAGATAATTTTAACATAAAAATTTTATAAAAAAATAAATCATATTGTATTGGTTTAACTTTATAAAATGGAATAAACATTAAAATAAAAAAAATATGTTTTTAACTTAATTAAATATATTTTATTAACACAAAATAATAGACAAAATAATTTTTAATAAAGTTATGTTAAAATGGAATAATAATACAATTCAATATAGCATTTACATAATGTATTTGATATTTCAATTGTATCATGTGATTAGCTGCTACTATTTTTTCAAATCATTAACAATTAACTTTATTCACATATTTCATATTATTTTTATAATGTGTTGGTGATATTTAATAAAATAAAAAAATAAACGATAGAAAGTTTTATAATCAATAAAAATTATACATAAATAAACCAAATTTGTACTATTGAAATGAATCAATAAATCATTCTATGGTCGTCCAAGTAAGATCAGTTCTATTGTTCTTGTGTTACAATAAACAAACAAAACCATAAAAATACAAATAGTAAATATTTTAAAAAATGATTTATTTTAATGTGATACATATGACTCTTCTTACCACGAAATCCCATGTACTTGGCAAGAAGCTTTCGAGGTTCACTCGTTTTGCCCTGTCGACAAAATGTTTTCCGATTTCTCTTTGGAATGACTTGTCCTCCTTTTGTCTCACACTTAAAACATTTTTATACCCCACTTCAAGCGCAAACAAGTCTCTTCCTCTTTCGCTTCGATTTTGCTTCTCCCCGAAGAGTGTGAACATAACATTTTGAGAAATTTGAGGCACAAAAAATCGATTTGGCCGTTTATTGACACTCCTCGCAGTCGCTTTGACTCCAAACAAGAAGTCGAGTGGCGACAAATACAACGTCTGACTTTCGATGTAAAACCCAAACACACATTCGTCACAAAACACAAAGAACGCGCATTTGGAATGTTATGGACCTTCTCGAAAAAGTCTTGCGAACAACTTTTAGTAATCGGAATCGGCCTCTCGCTGTCATATAAGACCTCAAACTTCGCACATGAAATCCACTTGTAAAAGTCTGCTCGACAATTTTCAATCAACAGAAAGTCGACATCGGTGTAAAATCGACTTTTGAGGATGTTGAAAACTCGGCGACTTTTTTTGCTCAAAATTTTCGTTGAGAAGATTTAACCTTTTTGTGCCATTTTCTATAGACATTTTTGAGTCTGTTTCTCGTCGCCACGTGTCGTTTTTGGAATTTCTCTAATTTCAAGTTTGTTGTGAGAAGGCGGAGAGTGTGATGGATATGACACTTTATTGAAATTGTTTTTAATTTCTCTTGTTTTACTTGGGAATACTAAGGGCGGAGAGATCTTGTCAATATACTTCTTGTTATTTGCAAAATTGGGTAAGACGGGATAGACCTTGACAGGCAATGATGGAGACAGACTGTTACTTTTTGGTCTTAATTTTCCCTCTTTTTGTTGTTGTGATATAAAAATGGAGTTTTGGGAATTGTTAACGTCTGGTGGTGTCGTTTTTGAAAGCAAGGGTTTTTCTTCTTTTGTTTCCTTTGTGTCGATTTTACTTGGTAAAAAGTCCATTTTTTGTGACCCAAAATTGTCGTCGGTAGTTTCTTTGGTAATAAAAGTTGTTATGGAATTTGAATTAGTAAAAAGACGATCTATATCACTCCGAATTTCTGCTTTGAATTTTTTGAGAATATAATCAAGCACTTCACCAGTTATAAGTTCATTTTTGTCAATATAATACGACAGAGTGTTGTTCAATTCAATCAAGTCGTCCATTTCTCGAATTATTGCATTACAAGTTCTTATAACGGCGAATTGGTGTTTGGTTTTAATGTCAAAATTAATGTATTAAAACAAAATAAAATTTAAATTACTTTAAATAATACAGTTAATATTATTAAATGTTTTTTTCCATTTCAAAATGTTTATGTTTTGTTATTAAAACTATAATATAATAATTTTATAATAAAAATATTAATTCTTATAACTAGTTAGTAGTTATTATAATTTATAATATATTAATAGATCCACTTCATTTCAAAGTTAATCCATTCATTTGATTATAATTTATGAGGTTATTTTCAACTAATAAACACAAGTTCAACTGAAAGGATGGAAGAAGTAAAAACGCAAATTAAAAATTTAACAACTCTGATCACCAAGCTCTTTGATAACCCAAAAGAAAACCCAAAAGAATTAATTAAAAAAGTTGAAGAGCAAAAAGAATTACCCATTCAAGAGCAAATAAAAGAAGCTGAAAAGGAATTTGAAATATTCGATGAAGATTATCAGAGAGGATTACTTTTAAAAAAGGAGTGGCAGTCACTTCTGCAAGATGTTTTGTTATTATCAGCAATAACTGAACAACACATTAAAGAGATACCAACATACGAAATAGAATTGGACAATTCAATAAAGAAGTTAAATGCACTTTACATGGAAGACTACGAAATTAAAAAGAAAAAACTTGAAGAAGACTTTAAAAATGAACTTTCAAAAATAAAAAAAACAAAACAAATAAAATCGAAGAGTTAGAAAATATTAAAAACGTACAAAGAGAAATGGAACAAAATTTCAATTTTGGTCTTGAAAACGGCGAACGTCAAAAACTTGAGGAAATTACAAAGAAGAAAATTTCCAATATTGTGTTTAACTCATTTGAAGATGACTGGAGCAAAGACACGTCTGTATTTGATGACAAAATAAAAGGAAAAGGTGATCTTCTGTTTTTGATTGAAGACGATAAAAAGAACAAATTTGGAGGGGTTTACTATGGCAAAGTTGATAAAAGTGGGTATTGGTTGAAAGGCGACACTTCATTCATATTTTCACTTGTGCGAAATGGAGAGTTAAACCCAAAGATTTTTTTGTTAAAAGAAGGACAAGCTGACAACGCTTTCATTTCTTGTTTAACAAACAATTCTTATCTTTTTGCATTTGGAAACAATGACACAACTAAAAATAGTGATATTGATGTTGGCAAGTGTGGTTCAAAATATAATAAATGTACCCCGACTAGATACACTGCACAAAGTGGAGATCTCATTAATGGCCAAACATATACACCAAAAAGTATTCATGTTTTCCAACTCAGCAATTAAATTAATTTATTTTTAAATAAAAACGTTTAAAATAACAAGATTAATATGAAAGAGATTAAACCAAGTAAAACCTTAACTAATATGTAATAACAAACACACGTTCTTCAAAAACAATATTTAAATGATTTTAGTAATTATTAATATTCATATAAAAATTTTTATTGTGCTGCTGTATAATTTACTCGGACATTGTTTTTGAACAATAAAAAAAGCAAAAAATATTTGTTCTATCATAACAATGTAAATAAATATATTTCTCGCCCCAAATTTCATTTGATATATTTCATTCAAAAAGCAACAATCAAAGTACATCAATAACAAGTCTTTGTTTTATAACATAATTGCTTTTTCTCAAATTAAAAAAGTTAAGTTTACGAACGAAGCAAAACAACAACACACGAGTCACACAAAGACAAAACATAGAGATTCATACACAGGGTTCAAGGAAAATTTTTTTCAAAATTTAAGACGAGAAAAAAATTTTTGTGCCAAAAATGATTATTTTTTAATAAAAACGTCCAATATAAAAAATGTTTAATTTTTTGCTTTGTTTTTGTGGATTATAACGGGCTGTTTTCAAATTTCAATACACAACATAAAATACGTCAAAGTATTTTATGAATAAAATATTTTTTAAGTAAAAAATGAAAAACATACAAATATTTAAATTGATAAAACATTGTTATGATTAATTTATATATATTTTAACACAAATTTATATTTTGACTTTATTATTAAACATTTGACAAAATAAAATTTACTATATTTTTAAAAAATATAAATTATATAATTGGTATTTAATAATATTAAATACTAAATAACAGTTAATTATTATTTAAATTAAAAAATATCAACAATATCATTAAAAATTTGATTTTATATATAAATATATATTATTAATTTAATTTATTTATTTTATAAAAGTATTAAATATATTTGTGTGATCTATCTCGCATACTTGTTATTTTTAACGTATTTTGTAATATAAGATTGTATTTAATAAAGGTTTCACAGCGTTTTGGATACTTTATTGTTATGCATATGATCCAAAACAGCCTTATTCAACACGACAAACACAAGATCTTATTTATTATATTCCAAACAATTTCCATTATTTTAACCTGTTATTAATGTTATTATTTTTGGTTTTTAGATCAGTAAAACTCTG
>NW_004440259.1:69844-72522 GCF_000330505.1 Entamoeba invadens IP1
TAATAGTTTATTGGATAGTTTATTTTTTAAAATATTATATTACAAAACAAATATGAATCTACACACTTTTTGAAATGTTATTAACAAAGATTGGTTGCAAAAACAGTTGTAAGTTCACCAAATGTATGTTTAGACAATAATATATGTGGTTATGAAAACATAAAAACATAAAAATGCCTGGTTATAATAATAAAACAATTCAAAACAATCATTAATAAAAATAATACTTTGTATTAAATATTAGTATCATAGTATTATTATCGATTAGTACAAAATCAATTCAATCAAAAACATAACACCTTAATTCCTATTTTAAACTCGTTTCAAATTTTTTTCAATTCTTAAAAAAATACATCCAATTATATTAAAGTGTTTTATCTTTGAAAACAATAAAAAAAGGAATTTATGTATAACATTTTTGTTTCAAAACTTCAAACTACATTGACTTTTATCAATTTTATACATAAATAAATGATATATTTTATTTATTACACAAGTTTTGAGCATTTTGAACAACACAAAAACACTAAAAATATAAAAAAGCGATAATTATTATTCTTTGTTTGAATAATCTCGTTTCAGGGTGTGCCAAACATTAAATAAATTTTATTTATTTTAGTCATTATAATAAAATGTATGATAACAATCATTTTGTTTTAAAACATTTGAAAATAACTTTTATTATTTTAATTCAAAAATAATATTTTTGTTTTGCTTAAAAACTATTTTATTTTTATGACAGTGTAGTTAAAGAATCAAATAAACGTAATAATATCGAATGTTTTACTGGATATTTTTGTAGTAATTATAAAAATAATTATGATACAAAAAAAACATCTAAGATAACACAAAACAATTTGTTGCATAATATTTATTACACATTTTTATTTTAAATAAAATCAATTATTATTTTTATAAACATATCAAATTTTAGTAGAAAAAAATTCCAAAAATTCGATATGTTAGAGTTTGTGTCCAAAGTTTCTGGATTAGATAATTATGGTAAATCATTGATTTTTAAGAATTTTATTTGATATATAACAAAAAAGTTGTATGTTTAGTAAACACAATAAATAACCATTTTCAATAAATATATATGTTTGTTGTAAAATCAATTTATTTTTTGCAATAATCTATAAAACTGCAGTAATTGTATCAAATTGTTATATTTAGATCAAAATATCATTATAACAATCTTTTTAAATGATCATAATATTGTTATTGTTTTTAAAAATAGCAAAACAAGAATACAACTAATTATAATATACTAGAATTGAAAATCAATGTTGAAATATAAATAGATTGTAATGTTTTTATAATGTTTTGTATTAAAAATAAATTAAATAAAATAAATTTGGCTTCGTCGACTTTTGAAATATAATTTAATTCTTTGTTTTTTTTGGTTTTAATTATCAAATATAAAAATACTTGTTTTTAAGAAAATCACTTTAAGATAATTTGGAAAGTTTGTAACATTCTTCAGTTTGTTATATTTGTATTAAAAAGTTTTTTATTTTATTTACAATCAATTTAATAATCAATTGTAAATAACGTTTTTATTATACATCGTATACAAATAAACTATGATTTTAATATTGTTATTGTCATAATGTTAAAAATATTAACATACAGATTTATATTTAAAAACGTATTGAAATGTAACATCTATATTAAAAAACGATAATCTTAATACTTTTTATTAAATGTAAAAAAAAATTAAATTTCATTAAAGTCAGTCTTTCAACGTTATCTAGTCTCAAACGATATCTGGTGGACATAAAAAAGCTGTAATTTTGTCTAAACATCGAGCATTAGGTAAAATGTGAAAAACTCAAAACAATTAGAATAGATTTTTGTAAGGGCTTCCCGAAATATTTCAATATTTATGATCCAGAAGGTACCAGATAACGTTTAAAGACAGACTGTAGAAATAAAACAGCGATGAAATTAAAACGATTTTATATTTATACTGAATTGGATGTGATCTCTTTTCTTTTAAAAATGCATTTGTCGTTTTATTTTTTGATCTTTTTTATTAATGTAAACTTTTATTTCAAAAAAACTAATAATAAATTGTATTGTTTAACACCGATATTTTTTTATATAAAGTCAGTCTGGAAACCTTATTTATTTATTTTCCTATGAAAAAAAAGCATTTTTGGGATGTTTAATAAATATTACTATTATTTAAACTATTTTCCAATAACACAACCAAAAACACAAATGAAGTTAAAGTCATTTAGCCAATCATTTCATTTTTTCTGTTTGTCAATAAATGGTGATAATAATATTGTTGTTTACTCAAAATAACAAACGAACAAACTGAGTTTTTTGTATCATTTTTTGAAGATTTTCGCTTTTAGGCGTGAGTACTTTTTCAACTTTGGTGTACTCTTTCGGAGAGCGAAATGACGTCCACGCAGCCAGGACTATTTCGAAGGAACGGCTTTTAATCGACCACTAAACTGCAATTCGATGTTCGAGTCTGCCAATCGTGGTGTTCTTTTCAATTATGATTTGTCTCGTTGTTTTTTATTTTTATTTGATGAAATAGAAGTTGGTTGTTGTCAAATTCTCGTGTTTTATGTATCATTTTACAAACAAAAAATCCGCCCAACCATTTTTACAACAACGGCACCATTTTTTGTTGTTATACGCGAATGTTTGAGCGTAAAAAA
>NW_004440259.1:72622-81089 GCF_000330505.1 Entamoeba invadens IP1
ACCTTTTGGAGTTGTGTACACTCAGCAAATGCGTTCCAACTAATTTTAGTCATAGAGTGTGGAATTTCTATTGAATTCAATGAAATAAAATCATTAAAACAAATTTCTCCTTAACTCTTCAGACCATATTCTCACTTTTTTGAACAAGATGTCCATTTAACCTTTTTAGTACCAAAAATTTTCAAAAATGTATACTTAATTTAATCTTATTCATTTTGAGTGTATATAGAGAGGAAAAATGCAAAAAACGCTTTAAACTTTTTACAACCATGAGAATTTTAGGAAACAAAATTATTAGTAAATAATAATTTAAAATATTATAATTTAATAGTAAATTATAACCTAAAATCGTATTTTTATTGAAAAAAGGTTCACTTTTTTCAACGAGGGAGACTTGAAGATTCCTCTGATTATTCTCTTTTCAAGTTGAAAAAGTTTTTGTTTTTATATCAAAAAATAGTATAGTATATTAAACTAAACAAAATAATAATCGTTACGAAAATGAGTTACAGAAGGTAATAATGAATTATATAACTTTTCAATTTGAATATTTATTATTGAAAAACAAGGGATACGTCATTCCTTGAATATTCAGAAAAGCGATTACATCAAACAAAAAAACACTGTGATCTCATAATTATTTTTTTCATCTTTTTTGTAATTCGGTGAAAAATTAAACAATTCGAGTTTGTCAAAAAAGAGTAAAATATAAAACTGAAAAAATAAGAGGAAAATACACTTTTGTGAAAATCACCTTTTTTTAGTTTTTTATTATTCAATAAACAATAAAAACCTTTAAATTTAATAATAAATGAATAAGATTGATTTTTAATAGTCAGACACATCAGTTTGAATAGAAAAAGAGTCATAAACACCTCAAGGAGTAAAATAAAGACAGTAAAACCAAAATTTGTCTTAAATGATCATGACACCTTGTTTATTTAATTTCGTGTGTCTTCCAGTTGTGAGTAATAAAGATATGACTTTTTCAAAAAAGACAAATGTATTATGAATACAGAGAGCAAATTTTTCTATATGATTGGAAAGACAAGTATTTGTTTGTTATTATTAAACAAATGGTAACATATAATCTGTTTTGTCTGATTATTTTTTTGTTTTGGCATTTGTTTTTTGAAAATGCATTTTTGGGGTGAAAATCAAAACCAGAAAATTAATAAAAATGAAAGATTTACTGATAAAAAGTGTATAGTTTATGTGTATACTTATAAGATAGTGACTCTTATCAACCAGATTTTGTATTTTATACACCCACTTTCACAATATATAGCTATTTGAAGTGAATATACTGTTTGTTGCTTGTGGCGTTTATACAGGGATACACAATAGGAACTAACCAACAAATAGATTCACAATTCTTCTATATTGAATTGATATACCAACTCAGTAGAGTGATGCTATCCTTACAAATTTAAAATCAATGATAAAGCATACAAAAACGAAGAAGCAGGGTGATGTGAGTCAGAGATTTGGAAATTATGTAATCACATCATTTATTTGTATTATATTATAGTAAAAAATTAGTATAATAATATTAATTTAATAAAAAAGCAAATCCCCTCCCTTATGAATATGTAAAAAAACGCTTTGAATATTGTACGATACAAAGAAATGATTTTCAGAGATTACAAAAGAAACAGAAAAATAACAAAGAAAATAAATAGATTATTAACTATAATAAAACCAATAAAACCAAAGAAGTAATTTACTCCATTTCCATCAATGACTCTGTCAATTCATTGAGGAAATTCAACCTGTCCACCTTATCGTGGTGATAATGATATACCTTGTAGGCATTGAGAACAGCGATGTCAAGTAAATCATAAAGTATTCTCACATTCCATCTTGAAGTGCGCCTTCTACAAGTGTAAGTATGTATCATCTAATTTGCACTATCAACACCTCCCATTGTCGCATTGTATTGTTTTATCACATTTGGTTTGTGTACACTCACAAGTTTGCCATCCTTTCCCCTCACTTGCTCCTGAACGGTGTACAACTCTTTATCATTATGCATCGTCGTCATAATGAGCACCATCTTCTTCTTTTCATTATAGTAAGAAAGCAGTTTGCATACACCCTTTTGTGTACACTTCCGTTGTATCAGCCTTTTTATCGTCATCAAGGTCATAACGTTTGATTTGTTTGGCTTCTTCTGGTACCTCAACTCTGTTTTTTCGCACAGTCCCAAGCAATGTTGAACCATATTGATCCAAATAATGTGCCAATCTTAAGCTGCCGAAAAAGTTGTCACATACAACTGTCACAAACTTTCCCATACACAGTTGCGGAGCTACCATTACTATTGTCACCCGAAATCCTTGATTTTCTTCCTTCTTGTCTCACTTTCCACAGTACATCTGTAGGTTTATAACCATACCACTTTCACAATCACAGCACATCTTTTTGTTATTGATTGAACATATTATCAAACACAATATCAACAACAAGTCAATTACCGATGTATATGTCTCAACACCGTGAATCTCCGACTTCATTGATTATTCTTACAACAAAAAAAAACAAACCCAAAACTTGATGCTGTAACGCTGAGGTTTGGACTTGATGAATACCTTTGCCCATATCTTTCCCTTGAATGCGCAAAGGTGTTCATCAACCGATAGTGTGGTGCTTGGTGTAAAGTATTTGTTGTTCACCAAGTTGTGAATAAAGCTTCCAACACCTCCCTAATTTTGCCAATTTGTCATTCGAGTTTGGCGTGTTTGATGCTTTGATTAACCCCTTTTCTATAGTCTCTTCATCATTTACTTTTTGTCCCACTTCAACATTATTTTTTAGCTTCTCTTCGGTCAGGTCAACAGGATGTTTTTTGACCCACTCATCACAACTCAAATAGTCTTCTTCTTCCGTCTTTTCTTTATTCTCTGGAATTTCCTTTTCATTGTAAGAGTTTATTCTTCATATTGGTGTTTGCAATTATTTATACCGACTTCTTCGTCTTCTTCAACTTGATAAACAACGTTGATGATATTTATGACATCATCATTGTTAACAACTATATCTGGAATATGTTATGTTTGAGTTGTGACTACTTGACTGGAATTTAACACAACGCGTTCACCAGGAATTGGACATTTCAACCCTTTAAATTTATTATACAGTTGACTGAATCCGTGGTGTTTATGGTAATGGCTCTTTAAAAATAAGAGACAATCTACAATGTGGTTATTGTTTTTTTTTGATATCAAGAAGACTACATTGGGCCTTTTTTGACTTCAAAACAAATAACTTTTCTTTTAAAGTACTCCATGTTTCATTGATATCAATAGTGGGGTAATTTTGGATATTGTTATAATTGTATATACTTTTATTAATATAAGCATATAACTGCATGTTGAGTTGAGTAACCATTTCTTGAATATTGTGTAATGCGTCTACCTTGACTTCTAAATTATAAATTGGTCGTAGAACACTGTCGTAGTTAATACGAGTTGAATCGTTTAATCTCCACGTTTCCCAGTATTCTAGTAATAAAAACCCAGGAAAACTCATTTGTCGTTTTGAGTTTTAAGTTTTGTTAATGAAATAACTCCTTCTTTTTAAAACTTTCGTTTTTTATTTGTTTGATTTTTTTGTTTATTAACACTTAAAAAACACCGTTTTTTTTCTTTAAAAAATGTTTTTTAAAAAATTAAGTTAAAAATATAATTTCACTAATTCAAAAAAAGGAGGGAAAATGTGTATTGTAATACACACGAAAAAAACTGATAAACAAACAAATATTTAAGTAACATAATTGTATTTTGCTCTCCGATTTTAAGTCTCATTTCTAAGCAATTCACAATAATCGTTGAAATATAAAAAACATAACTATCGTCAAGTAGTATCACATATAAAAAATGTCTCGTTATAGACAAACCGGAAAACAGTCGCTTTGAAACCTGACGTTAACTTGTCGTTGTTTTTTTTCAATTTCTAACACATATACGCCATCGGCTAAATCTTTTTCTTATCTAAAGTCGCTAAAAATGCAAATTTTGTCATGATAGCGTGAAAAATATCTCTCACAAAGTACGGGATTTATTTTTGAAACACATTCAAAAGTACGACAAGGAGTTAAACAATTTGTGTTTGATTCATCCTTTTTTTCTTTGAATTCTTGAATCGACTTTTGTGTTATTTGTGTAATGAATGTGTCTTCCATTTCACCGCGACCTCATAAATACATCGCAACACAGTGTGTTTTCACATCATTGTTCTGTGAGTCCACTAAAGGCAAAAATACTTCCAAACAAAGCGATAACGCCTTTTCTCATTGACCATCATTTTTTTGTTTTTAATCAGTTTATTTTTTATTAGTTTGATTTTTAGTTCAAAAACTAATAGATACTTTTTAATTATTTAACAAACGAAAAATTTCAACAAAGTACGTGTTATAAATACTCAACAGCACAATCAAATTCTATTTACTATGGGTGGAAAACTGTTTTGTAACTCAAGTTTACATTTCTAAAACTTAAGATTTTTCATTGACTGTTCTTACTACAAATTGCAATGTAATCAACTGATTTTGGAAAAACACATTGAGTTTAATAAGTGATGTTAACAAGTCTGTTTAATAATTTGGAAAATAAAACAGAACAACAAAGGTTTAATAAGACGTGGTGAATTAACCACAAATCATTTAAACACGTAAAAGCTTTGTTTTTTTGTTTTATTTTTTGCACTTGGTAAATAATTGTTTATTTTGATAATTTATTAATATAGTTATTATACTATATTTATAATATTAAAAAATAAGTGGTCAATTCCCGAAAAATTAAAAAAGTATTTGAATACACTTTTAACAAGAAGTGTTTTTTAAGTGTTAAATTCATCTTTCACCATTCTATTAAAAAATCATTAAAATTTTTTCCCTCAATTAAAAAAAATTATAAATTTATTTAAAAATAATAGATATTTTATTTTTTAAAAAATTAAATTATAAATGGTTAACAAAAAACTATTTTGTCTGTGATTTAACTTTTTGTAATGTTTTTTTGTAAATCTAAAAATATAAGACTGAAAAAAATTATTAATAAGGAAAGGACAAAGTTGTTTGAATGACTCAATTTTGTATATACTTGTTATGATGTAATATCTTTTGTCTATAACCAAAATAAATGATAAAAGCGTCAAAAACGAAATTATATAACAATAATGAAGAATAGGGATATGTTTATACTCGAAGGGACAAAAAGAAATACGTAAAAATGTTAAATGATTTAGCAATTAACACACATAACTTTCACATAAAAGTCCAGAAAATAAACTATACTTTAAAATTTATAATAGTAATATTAATTAATTGTTTTAGTTGTCATTATAGAAAATATACAATAATATAACTATACAATATAAACTGTATATATCATTTTTTTATTTTTTTCGTATCTTTAAAACATTTGGAAATTGTAACATTTGTTAAATTTTTGATTATTTTTATTATAAACAACAAGTAATTGTTACACTCGATACAAAATTTCTACTCACTTATTCGGGTTTTTTGTTGTTTTAATATAAAAAAAGATGATTATTTGTTTATACATTATTTTTACTGGCTTTTATAAAATTTAAAATGGTAATTTTCTTGTTAATTTTTCAGAATTTTGGAATTTGTTTTTTTTGAAAATTTTTGAAAAAAACAAAAATTATAGTTAAATTTTGTTAATTTCTGGTAGTGGAAGGGTTAAATAAAAACAAATCAAATAAATAGTTAATTCTTTGTTGTTTTTATTCGAAACTGTACCTTATATAACATTTTAATATAAATATTTAATAAATTAAATCAAAAACAAACCTATAATATGTTCAAGAAATTATTGATCATTTTCTAAAAAAATTAATTTAATAATTTCTTTTAGTTTATCATTTTTACTCACCATCAGTTTTTTTAACTATTCGATTATTAACCACTATATCCTTGTTCTCCATGTTACTCAACATAAGAGAACCACTTTGGATTACGATACTTTCCAACGACCAAAAGACTATCTTTTTCTCCGCTTAGTGAACAGCATATTATAATCGTAATTCTATCTCTTCCTTTTTTCTCTATAGTTATCAGAATCACTCGACAATGTTTTAGAATGTAACAGTTTATAAAAAAGACTTGTTTCATCCGAATTGTACACATTGGTAAGAGTATAATGCGCAATTATTTTAACCAGCATATCGATTGTATCCTTGTGTTTATCTGAGTCAACTGAATTGCTTTCTATATATATTTTTTGATTTAAATTGATTTCTTGGGCAAAACGACCAAATCAAATTATTTAAATACATCATATCATTGTATCCCCATTTCGAAACAGTATTTAGAAGTTGAGCTCTTGACGACATTGCAGCAAACTGGAAAATTGTATGACCTTACAGTTTCTATCATCTTGAGCATGTTCTCTTCTGAAAAATTTGGCATTCTATGGTATTGATGGCTCAATATAACTTCCCTTAATACCAAGCTTTAACAACATTTTTAAAAATTCACGTTTTAAACTTTTTTGTAAATATTGGTTTATTATTTTTTTTCGTTTTTTTTCAATGAAGGTTTTAGGGAAGCATCAGCCATTGTAAAATTTGCTTTTTTCATCAATTTATAATTATATTTTTGGTTTTAATATAGACATGAATAAGTTATAAGATTACTTTATTTAAAAGAAACTATATGATATTTGTGAACCAAATTGAACATGTTTAAATTGTTTTTTGTTGTTTCTATATTTAAAGGTTTAACAGTGTTAATAACTTAGTTATGTGAATAATTGAAAACGCCACTTGTTTAATAGACTGGCCAACCGCACTAAAATTGACCCCAAAATTTAATTTTTAAACCATTTGAGCATATTTTGACTTGTTACTTTTCTTTTTACTTAAACTAGTAAACAATAATAAATTTAGTCATATAGATTATACGTGAAAACGAAATAAAGAAAATGCTTTAATTTATATATTTCAGCTCAAAAGTTCGTTATTTTAATAAATAATAAAACAATTAAATTGAATGAAGTATTAAAATTATTTGAGCAAAATATAACAAATATTCATTTTGGTAATAAAATATTAAATTTTATTGAAAAAATTGTACAACTTGTTGTTTTTGGCATTTTTTCATTATGTGTAAAATTGATAATCGAGTTTTTTCTCAAAAGCAAATTACCAACATCATGATATTCAATAACAACAACAGAAGATAAACAATAAACGGGATAATATATTTAAACAAACTTGTAAATTGGTTTAAAGACTGTTAAACATTGTTTAATATATCGTACAAAAAATAAAATACATGTAATTTCAAAGAATGAAGTTCTTAACATAATAAACAATTGTAACATTAGATAAATTGTAAATCATGATTAAAACAATTTGTGTGAATTTTAAATCATGATAATTTAATTCAAATTATAAAAAGTATGAAATTTGCAAGTTATTATTCATTAGTTATAATCACATGGCATATGTTTTATTTGAAACTTTATTTTGAGAATGAACAACGATTTAAACATATCAGTGGTTAACAGTTACGAAAAATAAACATAACGTTATATTTTAAATTGATAAGCCTTTAATTTATATTTTTGCAATAAAAGTTACAAATCATATTCATTATACATTTTTACTGTTATAACATTGTAATTAATTGACTGCACAATGATTATGTATTTAATAATGTTGTAAAACCAATTGTTATATTCAATTTAGATAATATTAATGAAAATGATTATTGAAAATAATTTATAAATCACATCATTTATTAAAAAGACGATTACTTTTAAAGAATATATTCTTGGTAAATTTATATTGTTTTTGGTTCATACAGATTTATATTTTTTTGAATATCAAAAAATATTATTTTTTAAAAAAATAATATTTAATAATCATGTGTTCCCAAAAACGTTTATTTTTTAAAATTTGAAATAAATAAAATGTTATTTAACTTTTGTTTATCGCTTCCAAATAATAAACTGTTTTTCAAAAGTCGGTACCGAAAGGACCCGACTTTTTGAAGTAAATGATTCCAAATATTTTTCATTTTGTTTGACATCGTTTTTTTGCTTATTTTTTTCCCTCTTATTTTTTAAAAAACAAACTTGACTGAACCTTGAATTTAGACCAAGCTAAAAAATTAAATAAAAAATAACAAGGAAAATATCAAATAACTTACTTCTTCAAAAATTTTGCTTGACCATATGGTTGTTTTTGCCGTGAGTAAAACCGACTTTTTCTTTTTTCAAAAGAAAATGTTAATGATCCAACAAATAATAAAAATCTTTCAATTTCATTAACACTTACAACACAAAGAAAAGATTATTGAAAATAAAAATAACCATTTAATATGTGTAGTGTTTCAAAGTTTGTTTTTTTTAAAGAGACAACCATAAAATAACAACAAGTTAGAACGATTTATTGTGTATTTTGAAGTGGGGGAGAGTCGTAATGTGAGAGGTAA